>NW_026725855.1:0-55401 GCF_029784015.1 Lycium ferocissimum
TGGTTATAAGAAAACGGGAAAATTTTCCCCCCAATTTTCCTTATTTGGGTTCTATTTTGGGATTTTGGCAGAGGGGTGCCGGGGGGTTGTCGGCCACGGGGTGGGTCGTGACACCTAGGCCGGCGGATCACCGGGCGCGCATACGCACTGCGGGCATGAAATGCGGCCCGACAGGGGGTCAGTACGAAATATGTACTGAGTATGCAAAGCAGAAGATACAGTAAACAAATCTGAGTCATAATCGAAACAGAAGTACAGAAAATAAGTGCAATATCCAAAATATCAAAATGTTCATTTTTGAAAATACAAATCATGCAAGGGCTCGAGAAAATATGGTCGCCGCCCGTCGATGGCGCCATAACACATCATACTGAGAAGATTTCATATCTCCGAAACCCGACATACGCGGTCAAAAATCCGCGGACAATATCACGTATACACGGTACCGGCCCTATAGCGGAGGGGCTCGGCGAACCAGACACATCATAACACCAAATATACACAGTACCCGGCCCAATGGCAGAGGGGCTCGGCGAACCGGACACATCATACTCTAGAATATCATATAGTGCGCACGATACATAACCAGCTCGAGACTCGGCGAAAGATGCAATAACCATTTGCACGAGCAGAGTAGTGAGTAACCATATGCATAAAATCATTATCGTAAACTCAAATGATAAGTAAACTGATCGTACTTGAAATCGGGATAATAGTCACATCATATTCTTTCAAAAGTCATCAGAAGTACATAAAGGAAAGTCGCGGGGCCCACGGATGGGTGTCGACCCAAGTCGGGCCCGCCTATGGAAAACATAGTCATCATATGCCATATAAGCTTCTACGAACATATCGAGGCAATCCGAGCCTTTCTGTGAAAGTTACGGTTGTTCGTAGTTACGGAACTCTTTAAAAACAAAACTTTTTATGCACCATTTGAAAATCCAATATTCCAAAGACATAAGGGTCAATATTTCATCACATCAAGCATACGAATACCAAGAAACAAATAAGAATCATAGACATGTTCGGATCGCGAGAATAGAATTTTCTCGAGGCTCGTGTCATAGCTTATTTACAACTAAGGCATGCCAAAAGAAGGGAGGGTTGAGCTTTACATACCTTGATCGCTCTCAAAGCTAATCCAAATCAAGCCTATGTCTCGGACTCCCCAAGATCTACATAACATCATTAAATACCAACATTAACTATAGGCATTTAGGAGTTCATTTTCCAAACGAACACTAAATTCTACGAAATTTGAGGCGACATTTTCCCTGTAAATGCACACCCCAAATTGAACTCGGCCAAATTCATCAACAACAACACCAACAACCAAACTAACAACATCAATAATCAATTCAAAACGCATTCTAACATTAAATACTCTTTCTACATAATTGTCACGACCCAAACCCCGTGGGCCGCGGCGGTGTCCCCTAAGCCCCCGGACACCCGCACGTACCTACGACGGATGCGCGTACCCGAACGATTAATTCCGTTTAGACATATGTAAATTCATACAGATATAAAATACATCGCACGAAAATATATATGCATACTTAAACCTACACATAAGCCGTTAAGGCTATCATAATAAGCAGAATTACTCAATTCGCAGACTCGTACTTACTTACGGCCCCCGTGTCAACCCACAACCCACAAACATGTCTACGGGCCTCTACACACACGGAACGAATCGAAGACGGGACAAGGCCCCGCCGTACCCAAATAACCGTATGTACAGTGTATATGAACAACAGAAGATATATACCAAAAGTATCAGCTCCGGATGAAAGGGAGCTCTTCGGACAGCAAACCGATGTCCTAAGCGAGTGGCGTATCACGCGGCGCGTCCGTACACGCGGGCATGTAGCGCGTTCCCCGAAGAATAGGGGTCAGTACGAAGGTGTACCGAGTATGTAAAGCGGAAATATAACATACATAATCATAATCAGAAACAGATATGTAAAATCATAACAGACAGAATCGGATCCGTAGCGGGGTCAGACTTACAGAGTGTACAGACGGAATCATAATATGTCAGATTTAGGGAATGTAGCTGACGGAGTTTCAATACGGACCAGAGGTACAGGATGTAGCTGACGGAAGCACAATGCAAATCAGATGCACAGAGTGTGATCATGAGTCGTAAACAGAGTCCGAGATACAGAGGTGTAACAGACAGACTCTCAAACAGAACCAGAACTCAGAAGTATGACAGACAGAACCAGAGTCCGAATCAGACGTGCAGAATGTGACGAGACGGATCCTTATCCAAATCGAGTCTCGTGAATGATGCATGCGAGTCATAAGCATATACGGACATACATATCACGTCGGATCCGGCCCTTTAATAAGGGACGCGGTAACGAACCCGGCCCTCTTAGTACGGGACGCGGTGGATAGATCAAATCAAGTGCCATCGAGAACGCCATCCCCATAATATCACATAATCAAATCATAATCGGATATAAACGGATCCCGCCAAAGAACGGAGGGACGCGGTGAACAATGCGATGGAAAATGCACGAATCCGGCGAAATGGCACACCCGGGCGCAGTGAAAGAAGCATTGAGGCATCCACGAACAGATTAATGAGAAACCATATGCATACAGACCAATATACAGACTCAACGAAACTGAAATAGTCCAGACGGTAGGTCAAATCAAAGTAGTCGGACAATAGTCATAATAGATTCGCACATGTGTCATTTAGGATGGCACGACAGATTTTTATCAGAACAGAATGTCCAGAACCGTTCCAGATGTCAAAATATATCATAAGACCCAGAAAAATAGTCATAATGCTTAGTGTATAACAAACAGAAAAATAACCAAGAGTTACCTGTAAGGATCGGACAGAATTAGGTCAATTTAAGCCATACGAGAAATATTAGGGTTTTGTGGGCCTACCTCAGACCCGATCATAGTGGTGTACATAAATTATGGATAGTGGACCTCCAGGAGTCATCTCTAATCATTTTAAAATGTTCCGACTCCATTTATGGAAGTTGCGTACATATAGTCGATTTCTTGACGAAAGTAAAGGAACCATTCAATCTTGCTGAAGGAAAAGGAGCCATTTTCAATCTCGGATTGCGAGAAACAGAGTCCTATTCGAGGTTCGGATTCAAGCCTATTATACTTAGAACATGCCAAAGAATGAAAGGCAAGACTTTACATACCTTCCTTGCCCTTTACGCTTGCCAAAACTCCAATCCCGTTTCGTCAAAAATCTGCAAATGGTCACTTTTACCCGTTACTATTCGTGAGACTTGAAATCCCAATCTTGGGTTAATAATTGTATACTCGAAATTTTGCAAACACCTCCCCATTAATACGACACCCCGAGAATTTATCTCGGCTCAAATGTCAACAACAACAACCCCAACAACAACACCAACAACAACAATTATCGACTAGAATCGCTTACTAACATAATTAGTCTTCTTTCTTCATAAAGTAACAACTTCCAAACTAACTTCACATTTTCAAACTAATATCAATGTTTTCATACTCATTTACTCATTCAAGACCATTCAAATACAATTCGGGAGCATTTCGCATTATTTCACAAATTATACAAAAATTCCACCGAAACCATAATTAGTTCAAAACTTCCAACTTCCAACATAAACTTCCATGACATATTCTTACCTTTCAATTCCATTAACAACTATCATAATTTGCATCTTACAATTTCATTCCCATAATTACATAAACTATAATGACACTACCTATTTTTTCCTACAACAACCTTACCACATTTCTTCCATTCCAACAAAACCATTAATCTTCTATTCACTTCACAATGCCATAACAACATAATTAACATACTAAATAAATTCAACCAATTCTCCTACACATGAAGCACCACACGGCCACATATACACACACACATATACACGGCTCACACACACCACATCACACGGCTTGCACATGCATGCAACACTTCCATAATTCTCATGTACTCTACATATGCTACAACATATACATGATTCCTCCAACATAAAAAGTAAGAGTCTTACCTTTTTCCAATTTCTTTCCACTTGCCAAAGAAGGACTTTCTTGCCTTGCAAATTATGCCAACTTAGAGAGCACCTTAAGCTTGTTACCAATTCAAGAAGAACCAAATTTTTGAATCAAAGACCAAGCTCCAAAAAATTTTCTTTTTTTTTTCTTCTTTCTCTCTAGGGCCGAATGGCTCTTTCTTGTTTTCTCCCTTTTGTTTTGTTGTAATTTCTTGAAAATTCTAGAGAGCTATCCCACTTATATAATTAATTCACATGATTAATTATATGGGTTGGGCCAAGGCCATATGGCCGGCCACCCCTCTCTCTTGGGCCTTAATTTTTCATTTTTTTTTAGCCCAATTTTTGGCTACTTTGTGAAACTCATGAAACAAATTTCCAAAATTCAAATTTTGCCCTTAGTCTTCCTCAACATTTCCGCATCCATACTTCCATAACCGGCATACACATATTAAGAGAAATCCAACATGACCTTATTCCTTACAAACCAAAGTTAATTCCAAGCTTTCCAAATACGCAAAAATGCCGGATATAACATCCTCCCCCCCTTTAGAACATTCGTCCTCGAATGTTAAATCAACCTGGTGGTAAATCAGGATAAGTCGGGGAGGTCCTCTTACCAACTACATACTTGCACTTGATCGAAGTACTTGCAAGGGCCTTCCTTTTCAACTCCTTCTATCATTCTTCGATATCACCGTATTAGGGCTGTTCGTATCATCTTAGGTCGGATTTAAGGCGGATAGGATCTTGATCAGAACCAGAAGATCAGAAATATGTCAGACAGAGTCATGTCCGGAATCAGAAGTACAAAAGTACGACAGACAGAAGCATAATCCGACGTTATCTTAAGCAGATTCAAAATCGGAGCCAGACGTACAGAAGCATATCGGACGGATCCATAACCAGAGTCAGACTTACCGAACCATATTGGATAAATCCGTAGTCAGAATCAGACGCATAGAGGTATATCAGACAGATCTGTGATCGGAGTCAGACGTATAGAGATTTATCGGACAGATTCGAAATCAGAGTCAGACGTACCGAGGTATATCGGACAGAATTATGATCGGAATCGGACGTACAGAGGTATATTAGACAGAAACGTGATCAGATTCAAAAGCACAGAGGTATAGTAGACAGAGTTTCATCAAAAGCAGGGGCGCAGAGATATGGCATACCGAATCGCGATCAAAGTCAAACTACCTTTACTATACTTCAGAGACTTATGGAAATTTCCTTGTCACATTAAGATTCTTTGCCATTATACTTACGAACATTTCCAATCGCTATTCAGATTTACTTTGATTCCCAAGCGATATTACGCCTCCTTCTTTGCACTTACTTCGTCCGCTTCAGTCTGCGCAATTCCTGTAGGGGTGCTAACTACTTCACGTACTTCCTTTTCTTTAGGTTACCCTAAATCTCCAGTTATTTCTCATACCTACAATTGTGAATTTTTTTTCTTGACGTACTTCCCAGGGGGTCACCCATCCCAGAATTGCTCTGGTCTTAGCACGCTTAACTTCGAAACTTTTATGCGTTCTGATGCGCTATTGCTAGTATAACTGCGTCAATTGCCTCACACAACCTTTATTACGTAATTTAGGGCAGGTCGGGCTTTAATAAAATTTTCGGAAGATTTTCATAACGGGTCCCACCCTGATCTAGACCACACAATTAGCATATCGCCCTTCTGAATCCTCAATACCCACTTTCATCTGGGGTTTGGATTCACACTGATGGCGGGGACATCTCAGTCGCCCTTGCTTTTAACCACTGGGTCTTTTATCCTTTTTTCAATTTTTCGGTTGCCGTCATTGAATGATATTCTACAAAAATCATACACACATGGGAAATTCAAAAAAAAGCTCATATACTTATAAATAATCAATCTCAGGTCTGACCTGGGGAGCTGCCGTGAGAGGTGTGTCCATCATCATCCTCATACGTACGCCCCCCACCTATCCGACCCCGTACCCGCGTCCCCGAATCGGAGGAGTATAGATAATCGGACAATTCCCGGCTCACGGATGACCCGGGCAAAGAACGGGGAGAAATCCAGCACTCTCCGAGGTGGCCGGGTGGCCTAACATCGTGCTCCATCACGGGAGCAACCCCGGCATATCTCCGAATTCTCCTCCTCCCGTTGTCCCAGAAGAGTGCTCCGATGGGTCTGTGTCATAACTATCCTCCTCTGTGGAGGTAAGAAACTCTGGAGGAGTCATCGCCGGATCCTCTGAGAGATCTGTATCATAGCCACCCTCGGGGGGATCCTCTGCTCTCGGGGTCAGAAACTCTGGAGGAGTCGTAGCTGGGTCCTCCGACGGATCCGTATCGTAACTGTCCTCCGTGGGATCCTCCGAAAGGGTGCATCTCAATCGAATAGGCGGGGCTCTGCCTACTCGGCCCCGGTGACATCCTAGGGGCCTTCTTAGCACCCCCATCCCCCTCGTCAAGAGCCGTCCTCTTCATCTTCGTCAATCTACAATCACCTGCAGGGAGAGGGTCAGAAACAATTTCCCAAAATACTGATGCTGTTGCTCTTTTGGAGCCTCGGCGCGGACACAGCAATTCGTTAGGAGGAGCCATCCTAACAATACGGCTCTATCGCACGATCTAAGATTCCAAGAAAGGGTAACATAACATCCTAGATGTCCTGTAGCCTCCTGTCTATAGATGTGGTGCACGACACGCGCGATAAACGGACTCTACTAGACACGGCTGCGGACTTTCCGAGGCCCGACCGCTGCGATACCACTTGTGTCACGACCCAAACCCCGTGGGCCGCGACTGGTGTCCTAACTGGACACCTACACGTACCTACCTGACAGATCTGGCATACCAAACAGCTAATTCCGTTTAGATATATGTAAATTCATACAGATATAAAATACATCGCACGAAAATATATATGCATACTTAAACCTGCACATAAGCCGTTAAGGCTATCATAATAAGCAGAATTACTCAATTCGCAGACTCGTACTTACTTACCAGAACTGTGTCAACCCACAACCCAAAAACATGTCTACAGGCCTCTAACATACAGAACAAAATTAGAAGACGGGACAGGGCCCCGCCGTACCCAAATAACCGTATGTACAGTGTATATGAACAACAGAAGATATATACCAAAAGTATCGGCTCCGAATCAAAGGAGCTCTTCGGACACAACCGATGTCCTAAGCGGTGGCGTATCACGCGGACGCGTACGTACTGCGGGCATGTAGCGCGGACCCCCGAAGAACAGGGGGTCAGTACGAAGGTGTACCGAGTATGTAAAGCGGAAATATAACATACATAATCATAATCAGAGACAGATATGTAAAATCATAACAGACAGAATCGGATCCGTAGCGGGGTCAGACTTACAGAGTGTACAGACGAAATCATAATATGTCAGAGTTAGGGAATGTAGCTGACGGAGTTTCAATACGGACCAGAGGTACAGGATGTAGCTGACGGAAGCACAATGCAAATCAGATGCACAGAGTGTGATCATGAGTCGTAAACGAGTCCGGGATACGGAGGTGTAATGAGACGGACTCTCAAACGGGGAGCCGAACTCGAAGTATGACGGACGGAAACTAGAGTCCGAATCAGACGTGCAGAATGTGACAATAATCCAACAACATTCATTATATTCAATTCAACGACTTACATTCAAGCCAACATCAACGCTTATACATTCAAATACTCGTCCGAACCCATACCAACAACATTCAAGAACATTTTAAACAATTCATACAATATTTCCAACAATCCAACAAATGCTCCATCTTACCCGAAAAGCGTCCCAAACCGAGAACAACATCCATAACACATTCCTAACTTCCGAATCATGATTTGCACGAACAATCCACACTCTAACAATGTCATTCTCATAAATATAGAAATTACATTAAATGCACATAATCCTCCAAATCAGCCCGCAACCTTTACAATATCAATCTTGAGTCATTAAACTCTTATCGTCAACATAGAATTCATAACGACAACAACTAAAACACTAAACAATATTAATTCATTCTTTGTCACACAACATGACCCATATTCGGCCACCACCATACATGCATATATTGGTGATTCTCATCCATTTCAACACACTACAACAATTAAACATGCTACATAGGGTTTAACTCATCACTTCAACACCACATACATATCCACACGGCTACAAGCCATGCACGGCTCAACTCCAACATGCCATATTTCATGAATTTCATCCATTTCCATCTACTACAACATACACACATCATTCATAACACATAAAAATAAGATTAAACCTTACCTTTCCTCTCCACTTTCAACTTGGCTAGGGTTAGCAACGGATGAAAACGAGCGGTTTGTTGACCCAAACAACACTCCCACGTTAATGAGGACCCTTCACTTAGTAGGTTTGCTAGGAAGAAATAATTTTGTGATGGCTAAATCTTGGTCTTGAATTTCAAGGGTTTGGCCGAATGGCCTTGAGTTCTTTCTCCAAGTTCTTGATTTTTTTTCTAAGTGTGGGAGAATGAAAAGATGACTTATTAGTCATCTTTTGTATACTAATATAAGTTATACAAGTGTCCATGGCCCACACATGGGTTGGACCAATTAAATTTGGCCACAAAATGTGTGGGGCCATTTCCAAAGCCACACGGCCAACATGGCCAAATTTTCATGATTTGCCAACTTTCAAATATTACATTTTTAGTCCCAAATTTTTCTAAATGTTCCCTGCCAACAAATTCATGAACAACTTATGTCTTAAAATAAAATCGAAGGTCAAAAGTCTCGACTTTGTATCCCGGAATGGTTTTGTCCCTAACTTATCATAGTTAACCCGGATTGTCCCAATGTTCAAAATACGGGATATAACAAAGAACACCAGAAAATTCTTGAAAGAGAGAGAGAGAAGAGCCTTGCAGAGAAGAAAAATCAATTTTGACCAAAATCTGAGCCCCGAATTCCGAAGCCCATGAACAGAAAAGTGTTGTACGCTGTGTTGTCTTCAATTTGAGCTAAAAATCAACCAAGGAGAAGAGTGATAACGTGGGGGCTGCATGATTAAGGTATGAATACGGTTCCTTTTCATTGTTAACGAGTTTATTTAGAATTTTAACGGATTAGCACGAAGGGAATAGTTTGGTAAATTCGTTTGTTGGTGTTGTGAATTGTGGAAGGAGATTTGAAGAGAATTTTGGATGAAAATAAATGTAATTACCTTTAAAATGTGAAGGCTGTTGTTATTGATGTTTTTCATATGAATTTCGACTCCTTTACGGAAATAAAAATTATTAAATAGTTATATCGCAAATTTGGTTGGTTGAGAAATTTAGAAAACAGTGTGTGGGCTGTTTTATGGCATACGTCGGTATTGAAAATGATGTTAATACTATTGGTATTGTTGTTGGTGTTGTTGGTTCTTTGAATTGAGAATTCGGGCTAGGCATATAAACGGGGGAAATGCTTTTGCCCAAATTTACGTAGACAAATGCTAATTTAGGATTGAATTCCTAAGTGCCTATAGCTGATGTTTGGTATTTATTGACGTATTGTAGATCTTGGGGAGCCCGAGACTTGAGTTTGGATTAGCTTAGGAAGCGGACGAGGTATGTAAAGCTTACTCTTTCTTTCTTTTGGCATGTCTTAGACGTAAGTAAGATATGACATGATATGTGCCTTGGGGTAACTCCATTCTTAGGTCCCGAGCATGTTTACGATTCTTATTTGCTTCTTGATGTTGACGTTCTTCATAGGGTCGGACTATGGCCCTTAAGTCTTATGTATGATTGAATTTCAAATGTTGCAAAAAGAATTTTTGTTCTTAAAGGATCCTATGTCTAAGAATGGCCGTAACTTTCATAGACAGAACCAGATTGCTTTGATATGTTCGCAAATGATTCTATAACGCATAATGACTTTAAATTTCATGGGCGGGCCCGGATTGGTTTGATGCATATCCGTGGTCCCGAGATTTTCTTTTGTACGAGTCTAACGACTCTTTTGAAAGAACTTGATATGATTATCGTTTTAACTCTCGAGTGTCGACTACTTACTTATCCATTGAGTCTGTAATGATGATTTATGTGCATATGGTTTCTCACTACTCTGCTCGTGCAAAGCTCAATATGTCTTTTACCGAGTCCCGGGCCGGGTACGTATTCGTGCACACTCTACTGCATTGTTCACCGAGTCCCTCACTAGAGGGCTGGGTACGGTATATATATGATGATATGATGATGTGATGATATGGGGATGGCGGTCAGGATGGCATATGATGATTCTATTCACCGAGTCCCTCACTAGAGGACAGGGTACGGTATATATATGTATATGACAACATGATGACATAATGATATGATGATTTTATTTACCGAGTCCCTCACTAGAGGGCCGGGACACGCTATATGTACATGTATATGATGATTTTACTCACCGAGTCCCTCACTAGAGGGCCGGGACACGCTATGCATGCATATGTACACGATGATTATTTGTTTATGTTTCAGAGTCAAGCCTTATGATTTTCTGTACTCCTTATTCAGTATGATCCGGTTCTTGTATTTCATGCTTTACATGCTTAGTACATATTTTGTACTGACCCCTTTCTTCGGTGGCTGCATTTCATGCCACGCAGGTAAATACAGATGAGTAGAAGATGTTCCAAATTTGATTGGCGAGCTCCATTTCCTCCGGAGTCTTTGCCGAGTCGAGTGCTTTTGTTATGGTATACGGAGTTATGTTAGAGACTTTGCGAGCAGGTGTCGTGTATATAAGACGTCGGTTTTGTAAGCGGCTATGTAAGCCGATGTATTATTATGCATTGTGTTACAAGCTTCATATGTTACAGATTTTATTTGACTTGAGAACGATGAAAAGCATATTGTTCTTCGAAAAGCTTTCCTTGTGCATTTTGACATGATTTAAGGGCCCAGCATAATTACGAGTATAACGAGAGTCAGCGGGTTCGCTCGGCCCTAAGTAAGGGTCGGGTGCCTATCACGCCCTATCAAAAATTAAGGTGAGACATCTTGTGTCCCTAGTCCTTTGGTAGGGAACCAAAAAAAAAAAAGAGTATAGAAATTTTAAAATTTTCATTATTTCAAAAAGATACCTTGGATCATTTGGTACTTCAAGACCGCGTTTTAAAGTTATCACCTACCCGGGCCCGAAATTCAATTTATTTCCCGATTTTTAGCATTCCATTTTCGTGTGTCTCTCAACTAGTAGCCATTTAGTAGTTGTTCCTACTTGTGTTTGCTAGTTCTTGTGTGCGCATTTCTTTCGTGCCAATTCTTTCGTGCTTTTCTTCATTTTTGCTTCGTTGTTAATTTCTTGGTTCAAGTCCGTTAGATTGAATTGAGTCGTCCGTCTTTCTTAGTCTAACAAGAATCTATTCCGACCAAGAGTAGAATTTGAACCCTTGTGACTAGTCGACATTAACAAGCACACAATCTTTGGCAGAAGCAATTTGTGAGGCAATTAAAGGTGTGCACACTTGAGCGATTGTGAGTTGATTTTACTAATCTAACGTGTCTGCTTGTTTTGTTGAGTGTGTTTAATAGGTACCATGGCTACGGAGGATGAAACACAAGTTCCCACCGGGGAACTTACGCTAGTTGATGTAATGACGGCCTTGCAAGCCTTGATTGGGTGATGCATTGTGATAGAATCTTCTTGACGAACGACATGTCCGAGGTGAAAAAGGCGTCCTACGCCATTGCTCAATTCGAAGGATATTCTTCCACATGGTGGGAAACTCAAGTGAAGGCAAGAAGAATTATTGGGCTTCCTCCCACACCTACTTGGGATGAATTGAAGGATGCCATGCGGCGTAAGTATGTCACCGAACGCTACAAACAAGAACAACTCAAGAAGGTGTATACCTTAAGGCAAAACAAAAAGAGTGCGGAAGAATACTATGATAAGTTCTAAATTGTCAAGATGAGAATCGACTTTGACGAGGATGAGTTAAATGCTATTACTCGGTTTCGAGCCGAGTTAAATGGTGAGATTGTCTCACAAATGAGACTCAACAACTATGGGAGCATTGAAGAGACTATTCAAGCGGCTATTGAAATAGAGGAGGGTCTCAAGGAAGAAAAAATCAATAAGTTAAGGGGCTATGTGAGTTCATCGAAAAATAACAAAGAACGAGAAGCCTCCTCCTCCAATTGGCAAAAGAACAAGGGTCCCATACAAGAAGCCAAGAAACCCTTTGTGAAGAATACTCAAGTTGAGAAGCAAGTTGACAAACAACCTCTGAAGTTTGCTCCAAAAGAAGGAGGTACGAAAACTCCTATTCAATGCTTTAAATGTCATGGCTTCGGTCATACAACAAGCGAATACCCTAATCGTAGAGCGTTTATTTTGAGAGACACTTATAGTGAGGATGAGAAAGAATGTTAGGAAGGAGATGATGAGGGCGGTCATAAGAATGAACAACATGATAATGGAGGGGATAGTGTTGAAGGTGAGGATGAGCCTATTGTACCTCTCTATGTGGTGCGAAGAACCATGATAAGCAAAGCAATGGATGACCCAAGTCAACGGGAAAATCTCTTCCATTCCAAGTACATCATTAACCAAAACACTAGCATCATGATCATTGATAGTGGGAGTTGTGCCAATGTTGCTAGTACCACCCTTGTTGATTTCTTGAAACTTCTCACCACCCGCCATGAAAACCCTTGCAAACTTCAATGGCTCAATGAATGTGGTGAATTGAAGGTGACTCGGCAAGCTATCATCAAATTCATGATTGGGAAGTATCACGATAAGGTGTTATGTGATGTTGTTCCCATGCAAGCGTGTCATCTTCTCCTTGGCCGACCATGGCAATATGATAGGTCTGTCAACTATAATGGGAGAACTAACCAATACACCCTTGTCCACAGTGGTGTCAAACATTTCTTGAATCTCATGACCCCCTCCCAAGTGGGTGAAATCTATAACAAAATGAGAGAGTTGAAGGAGAAGGGTCATAATGCATTGTAAAAGAAGAATGTGGGGGAAAAGGGAGTAGAGGAGAGTAGTTCTCAAGAGTTGAGTGGAAAGAAA
The DNA here is from genome assembly GCF_029784015.1 of Lycium ferocissimum. Taxonomy (NCBI): domain Eukaryota; kingdom Viridiplantae; phylum Streptophyta; class Magnoliopsida; order Solanales; family Solanaceae; genus Lycium; species Lycium ferocissimum. The sequence continues at coordinate 13,086 of NW_026725855.1, forward strand.
GGAGAGCTTAGAGGAAAAACCAAGGTGTCTCTTTTGGCGAATTGTGGGAAAATTAGGGAGGAATTTGGGGAGCGTCAACCGATGATTCTCCTCATGCATAGGGACTATGCATTGCATACTAACGAAATAACCCCTTCTTTTCCTAGTTCTATTTCTTTTCTTTTGCAGGAATTTGATGATGTGTTCCCAACGGAACTCCCAAAGGGGTTACCACCCTTAAGGGAAATTGAACACCAAATTGATTTTGTCCCGGGGTCTCAACTGCCAAGCAAACCGACTTATAGAGCCAACCCGGATGACACTAACGAGCTTTAAAGGCAAGTGGATGAGCTCCTTGAAAAGGGATTTGTGCGATAAAATATGAGTCCTTGTGCTGTGCCCGTGATCTTGGTGCCAAAGAAAGATGGATCATAGCGCATATGTGTTGATTGCCGAGCCATCAACAAGATAACGGTAAAGTATCGCCATCCCATACCTCGTCTTGACGACATGCTTGATTAGTTGAATGGTTCATGCCTATTCTCTAAGATAGATCTTAGGAGCGGGTATCATCAAATCCGGATGAAACCCGGAGATGAGTGGAAAACTGTATTCAAGACCAAGTTTGGTCTATATGAATGGTTGGTGATGCCTTTTGGCCTCACTAACGCTCCTAGTACTTTCATGCATTTGATGAATCATGTGATGAAACCTTTTATTGGCAAATTCGTGGTTATTTACTTTGATGATATTTCGGTGTATAGTAAAACCATGGATGAGCATGTTATTCATTTGAAATGTGTGTTTGAAGTGCTTAGACAAGAACAACTTTATGCCAATGTTGATAAATGTTCCTTTTGTGTGGATGAAGTTTTTTTCTTGGGATTTGTTGTGAGCTCAAGAGGAGTTCAGGTTGATGAATCCAAAATAAAATCCATAAGAAATTGGCCCACTCCAAAATCCATTGGAGATGTAAGAAGCTTTCTGTTATACCTCACATTTTGTACATTTGGATATTCCGGGTTAATAGCAGAAGGTTAGGGACAAGGTTATAATTTTTTTTAGAAAGTATAAGTTGCATATTCATCTTTTTATTGGTATGGAGAATTAAGGGTAAATTTGGAATAAGAAAAAATTGGAGGCTAAAAGTTGGGGAAAATAATTTCATGAAATGGCCAAAAGGCCAAGGTGGCCGTCCATGTGGCATGGGTCCCACCCATGGTTGGCCAATTGTCTTGAGCCATGAAGATGTACATGTGGTCATCTTATATTGTGGGAGACATATATGTATATATAGACAAAGATGACAAGGTAAGACAAATTATTCATCTTTTGTGACTTAAAGAAAAATCTAGAAAATTGGAGAAAAAAAAGAAGCACATGACCGGCCATGTGCTACATATTTATATATATATAGATAAGTGGTGACAATACAAGGCATAACTCATCCTTTTCAACTTTAGAAAAATCAAGAAAGATGGAGAAGAAGAGAAGAGAGGGAGTTCGGCCATGGGCTGGCCGAACTTGGTCCATGAGAATTGAAGGAACAAAATTATTTTCTCTTTGTCTCTCGACTAATTGGAAGGTTCTCTACAACGTTGAGTAGTTGTTGGAACGAATAAATCGATCGTTGATGCCATGTAGGAGGCCTAGCCCGAGTGGTAAAGTCCAATGGAGGAGGTGAGATTCAATCTTGATTGCATGTTCTTATAGATGTTGTGCATGTTGTGATATGTAGAAATGAATGAAACTATGAAGTGATGTTTGTGGAAGTTGGTCGTGTAGGTGTGTATGGTGTAGGAAAAATGAACTAATGTTATTTAGTATTCTAGTTGACGTCGTTGTGGATTTTATGAGGTAAAATGAGGATTTAATGGTTCAAGATTGAAGTTGTGATCGTGTGGGTCGTTAGGAAGCTAATGTGATTTTTATATGCTTTCTTGAATTTATGGAAATAATGTTGTAAACGTATGGAATTGTTGATATAGTTTATGAATTTGGAAGAAGAAAGTGTGTCATTCATGTTCCTAATGTAGTTGGAAGATTTCGGGTGGAATGGCCTATGGTTTGGGTTGCCTTGAATATTGTGTGGATTGTTAGAAATGTTCATGAATCTTGTCCGAGTGGTCTTGGGTTAGAATTTGAACGTATGATCATTGATGTTAGTTTGAATGTATGTAGTTGAATGGAAGATAAATGGAATGTTGACGAGTTATGTAGAAAAGATTTGTTAATGCTAGAATGTGTTTCGAATCGATTATTGATGTTGGTAGCGTGATTGTTAGTATGGTTATTGTTGATTTGTCCGAGTCGAATTCTCGGGGATGTTGGATTTATAGGGGAGATGCTGCCCAAATTTCTGTAAATAAGTGATGGCTTGGAATTGGATTCTTCGACGTTTATGACTAATGTTCGGTGTCTAATGATATTATTGTAGATCGTGAGAAGCCGAGGCTTAAAGTTTGACTAGCGTAGGAAGCGAATAAGGTATGTAAAGCTCAACCTTTCTTTCTTTGGCATGTCTTAGTTAAAAGTAAGTTATGACACGAGTCTCGAGGTAACTCTATTCTTGCAATCCGAGCATGTCTATGATTCTTATTTGTTTTTTTGATATTCGTATTCTTAATGTAGTCGAATTATGGTTCTTATGTTTTTGTATGACTAAGTTTCAAAAGTTGTATAAAAGATTTGTTTTCAAAAGAGTTTTGTTCTTAAAGGCTTCCGTAACTACGGACGAGCGTAACTTTCACAGAAGGGCTCGGATTGTTTCGATATGTTCGTAGAAAGTCCTAAAGTGAATAAGGTCCGTAACTTTCCGAGGCGGACTCGGATTGGTTTGACGTATGACTATGATCCCTATGGTTCTTCTATATGTTTATGATGTTTGATATGTTTCTGGGTGGCGTCTGAAAGATATTTGATAAGATAACCGATATAACTATTGTCCCGATTTTCAAATTACGATCCATTTAGATTACTTCATTGAGTCTCTGAAAATGATTCATGTGCATATGGTTTCTCACTACTCTGCTCGTGCCAGCCTCAATATGTCTTTCACTGCGTCCCGGGCCAGGGCATGTATTCGTACAACTTCATTGCATTATTCACCGCGTCCCTCACAGAGAGAGAGAGAGAGGGCGGGGCACGTTATATATTATATATATATATATATGATGATATGGGGAGGTGGCCAGGATGGCATATGATGATTCCCTTTACCGCATCCCTCACTAGAGGGTCGGGCACGTTACATGTACATACGCATATGATGATTTTAATTACCGCGTCCCTCCTTAGAGGGCCGGGGCACGTTATATGTACATATGATGATTTTATAATATCGACATGCATGATTTATGTTTTAAAGGCAAGTTTTATAATTTTCTTTACTCTTTATTTTAGTATGATCTCGCTTACGGTATTTTATGCTTTACATACTCAGTACATATTCCGTACTGACCCCATTTCTTCGGGGGCTGCGTTTCATGCCGCGCGCAGTACACCGGTATGAGCCGAAGATATTAGTAGAAGATGTTCCGGCGGGATTGGCGAGCTCCATTTTCTCCGGAGGCCGCCGAGTCGAGTATTATGTTATGGCATCATGTTCTGTGTTAGAGACTTTGCGTACGTGTGTCTTGTGTACAAGATGTCGGTTGTATAAGTGGCTCCAAAAGCCGTTGTATCGTTATGTATTATGTTACGCTTTCTTATGATTATAGATTTTATTTGAGTTCAGGAAGATCAAAAGCATGTTTTGTAAAAGTCTTTATTAAGTGTCCATTGTACTATTTAAGGGCCCAGCTTAGCATGAGTATAGATGTCACGAGAGTCAGCGGGTTCGCTCGGCCCTAGGTAAGGGTCGGGTTCCCATCACATCCTATCGAATTAAGGGTGTGACACTTTCATGGCTTGTCTAGTTTCTATAGGCGTTTTGTTAAAGGATTCAGTACCATAGCCGCTCCTTTGATTGAGGTGATCCGAAAGGACAAATCTTTTTCTTGGGGTACGGAGCAAGCTAATGCCTTTGAAACTTTAAAACAAATGCTTAGCTCCGCACCATTGTTGCAATTACCCAACTTTGACAAAATATTTGAGATTGAATGTGATGCAAGCAAAGTGGGTATTGGAGTTGTTTTAATGCAAGACCAAAAGCCCATAGCCTATTTTAGTGAAAAACTCAAGGGAGTGACTTTGAATTATACTACCTATGATCTTGAGTTGTATGCCTTAATTCGTGCTTTGGGAAATTGGCAACACTACTTGTGGCCTAAAGAGTTTGTGATTCGGACCGACCATGAGTCCTTAAAGCATCTTAAGGCCCAAGGTAAGTTGAACAAAAGGCATGCCAAATGGGTTGAATTCCTTGAATCCTTCCCTTATGTAATCCAATACAAAAAGGGAAAGGATAACGTAGTGGCGGATGCCTTATCAAGGAAACATGTTTTGATCAATACTTTATCTTCCAAATTGATGGGTTTTGAGAGCTTGAAGACATTGTATCCCGAGGACCCCGTCTTTGCAAAAATCTTTCTAGAATGTGAAGAATGGGAAAGGGAAAGGTGGCTTAGGGATAGATCTTCCACTCCCTATTCTAAGTTTGATGGTTTCTTTTTCAAGAACAAGCAACTATGTGTGCCCATGAGCTCTTGGAGGGAGTTATTTTTGAGGGAGGTACACAATGGGGGATTGATGGGACACTTTGGGATTGACAAGACAATGGGAATTCTTGAGGAACAATTCTATTGGCCCCACATGTGGCGGGATGTGGCCCGAATTTGTGGCCAATGCCTTGAATGCCGAAAAGCTAAATCTAGGCTTCAACCCCATGGCTTGTACACTCCCCTCCCCATCCCTCAAAAAACTTGGTTTGACATTTCCATGGACTTTGTGATGGGATTGCCCAGGACAAAAAGGGGGAAAGATAGCATCTTTGTTGTTGTTGATCATTTTTCGAAAATGGCCCATTTCATTGCTTGCCATAAGGTTGATGATGCTCCCCATATTGCTTTCTTGTTTGTTGAAAATGTGGTTAAATTGCATGGCATTCCCAAGAAAATTGTGAGCGATAGGGACCCCAAGTTCCTTAGCCACTTTTGGAAAGAATTGTGGGGTAGGCTTGGAACGAAGTTGTTATTTTTCACCTCTTGCCACCCACAAACCGATGGCCAAACGAAGTTGTCAATAGGAGTTTAGGTTCTATGCTTCGAGCAATGGTAAAAAGGAAGCTAGCCTCTTGGGAAGACCAATTGCCTTTAGTAGAATTTGCATATAATAGAGTTATTCATAGTACTATTGGCATGTCACCTTTTGAGGTGTTGTATGGTTTTAACCCCCTAACCCCCTTGGATCTAACGCCTTTGTCTCAAGATGTGGTATTGAGTTTAGATGGTAACAAGAGAGCCGAAGCTATGAAGAAGATCCATGAAAAGTCAAGGCTCCAACTTGAAAAGAAGAATCAAAAGGTGGCGAAAAGGGCAAACCAAGGGAGAAAAAGGGTGGTCCTTGAACCGGGAGATTGGGTATGGGTGTTACACCTCGGAAAACTTTTCGTTGATGCACAGTGAGTAGGCTAATGAAGGGCACCAAGTATATGATGTTTCAATAAGTAAGTAATGACTTCTGATGATCTTAAGTAAGATTTTAAAGACATCCGATGTTAGACGAGAAAGTTGCCAAGAGAAGGCAATGTATACGATAGGTATCAGACAAGATATATGAGTAGCAAGTTGATGACAACTTAATGATGTTTCAGGGAAGAGTTATAACGCCCCTTAGATTGTTAATGAAGTGATAAACAAGTGTTAAGAAGGTTCCATAAGGATTGGAGATCGAACGAGACGACGGGAACAACTTCGGAGAAGCTGTGAGTTTCACGGCCACTTCCACGGACCGTGAAACCTTGTACGGATCGTGGAATGGTCCGTGGAACTGCCAGCAGAGATGGTGGCTGGATGGTGGTGAACCATGACTAGAACCACGGACAGCATCATGTTCCACGGACCGTGGAAGAGTCCGTGGAACTCCCGACGGGCTGAACTCTTCCAAGTTTATAAATGTGATCCCAACTTAATTTATTTCATTCCACACACTTCTTCATCTCTATCAAGACCTCTAGAAGGTTCCACACTTCATCCACAAGAATTCAAGGAAAGTTGATGATCAACTTCATCAAATCAACAAGAATCAAGATTGTGAAACACTTCAAAGTCATCTAAACCAAGAAATTCCAAAAGAAGTGAATTAGGGTTTTTGGTGCAAGAAGAGTATTTCACTCAAGACTTATTCTACCATTCTCTAAGGTAAGTTTCATGGTATTTTCATGATGTTTGAAGTATTGTAAAGTTGAAACACTTGAATTGTAGAAGAATATGTGAAATGGGTCATAAATGTGGGAATAGTGTCATTGTTGAATAGAAGTTTGGATTGAGTTGTGGATATTGATATGTTGAGATTGTAAATATGTTATGAATGACATTTAGAACATGGAATGAGTATTATATGTGAATAAAAATGATGGTGAACTATGATCATGATTTTGGGAGAAATTGAAAGGAAGTTGTGAAATGCGAATAATGTAAACGAATGATGATTGTTGTTTATGATATTGTGATAGTTGTTATTAACGTTTGGGAGTTGATATGGAAATATGGAGGAAGTTGTATAAACAAAGGAAATGCTACCCAATTTTCTCTAGCTTTAGTAAGCACGTTCTTGTAAATCATTTAGCTAATGTCGATACGAATTCTCTTGAAGGTGAAGACGTGAGCATTAAAGGAGAACGAGCAAGCAATATAGTAGATAAACGATAAAGGTATGTAAGTCTAGTCCTTTCTTTCTAAGGCATGACTCTATAGTATGAATCTTCCTATCATTCTATGACTTCTCTACATATATGCGTGTATCGGAAATGATGAGTCTATGTTAAAGAGAGCTCTCATGAGATAAGTTAAGAGGTATGTTATAAATATGACGCTGAGCCCAAGTCTAGAGATCCTAAAACGTATGATACAAAATTTCTACAAAGCTAATGACCTTCATGCGATTCTTTGCTATTATCCATTGTTGCTAGACCTATCTTATGATGTTAGTCTCTTTCCCTTCAAGGCATGATTTTCCTCCTTCTCCAGGAATTTTCTAAATACCAAAGAACTAGGAGTCTACGTTCATGAATAGCCATATGAGATAAAGATAAGGGATATATTATGAGCACGATAATGGTGACGATGAGTCTATGACCATAAGGGGCTATATATGTATAAGGTAAAGAAAGGAGGTGAGACACGAGTATGATAATTGATGTTGATGAGATAAGTCTATAGAATCTTAAAGTTAGATATGATGCCCACGAAGTCAAAGATTCTAAGTATGGTTCCATTGGTGCTTCTTCTTATGTACACTCACCTTAAAATGTTAGTCCCTTCAAGGTGAGATACGATGATTTGATTACTCCATAATGTAATCGGGGTTCCACGACCTTATGTCACCCCGACATAGCTATAGTTGCCTACGAGTCCCAATGTATGCTTCGATGATATATGTATATATATATAATGTCACGAAGTTATGATAAAGCCATGATATGCTTATAAAATAATTAATTGTTATATCCTGTATTTCGAACGTCGGGATAATCCGAGTCAACCTTGATAAGTTAAGGGCAAGACTATTCCGGGATACAAAGTTGAGATTTCCTTGAACTACGACTCCATTTTAAGACATAAGTTGTTGTGATTTTGTTGACATGGAATATTTAGGAACTTGGGGGCCAAAAATGAATTAAGAAAAAAAAATTAAATATTTCATGATTTGTGAGGGCATGTGGCCGGCCACTTAAGGTGTGGGCCAAGGCCACATGTCCACTTAATATATGTAACAAAGATGAAGGAAATTAGTCATATTTCCACCATTTCTAATTCTAGAAAAATCAAGAAAACAAGGAGAAGAGAGAGAGCAAAGGGCTTCGGCCATAGGAGCAAGGAATCAAGGCCAAGATCAAGCCATCAAAAAAATTGTTTCTTCAAGCAAACATATTAATTGGAGGGTGCTTATTAATGTAGAGTGGTTGTTTGAATCAATAGAGCGCTCGTTTTCATCGTTTGCGACCTTAGTAAACTTGTAGAGTTAAGAAGGAACGTGAGTTCGAATCTTGTTTTTATGTGTTATGAATGGTTTATGTGTGTTGTAGTATGGCAAAAGGGATGAAATTCATGAAAAACTTGCATGGGAAGTGGAGGCCGTGTGCATGGCCGTGTACATGGAACATTGTGTTTAACATGATGAATTGATCCTAGCTAGCATGTTTGGTTGTTGTAGTGTAAAGAAATGGATGGAAACCATCTATATGCGTGTATAGGGTGTTGGCCGAAAATAGATCATGGTGTGTAACAATGAATGGATCAAGCCTATTTAGTATGTTGATTGTTGTCGTAATGAATTCTATGTTGCTAATAAGGATTTAATGATCTAAGTTGAAATCGTAGTTAATGTGGGATGTTTGGCACCTTAATGCGAATTTTATGTAATTATTATATTTATGGAAATGACATTGATAATGTATGAGTTGTTGGGGGTAAATAATGAATTTGGGAGAAAGGAATATGGATGTGGTTGCTCTCGGGTTAGGGGGCAGTTTTGGGTGAGTTAGAACAATGTTTGGGTTGTTTGAAATCTTGGGTGAATTGTTGTAATGTGCTTGAACATTATTTAAATGGTTTTACATTAGTAATCGTATGTGTGAGAGTTGATATTAGTTTGATTATATGCGGTTGAGTTGAATATAAGTGAACGTCGTCGCGTTATGTGAAAGAAGGTTATTGATGTTAAAATGCATTTTGAATTGATTATTGATGTTGTAGTTTGGATGTTGGTATGGTTGTTGATGAATTTGGCCGAGTTGAAATCTCGGGGTTGGTGTATTTACAGGGGAAATGCTGCCCAAATTTTTGTAGAATTTGGTGTTTGTTTGGAATCGGGTTCCTAAATGCCTTTAGCTAACGTTGATATTTAATGACGTATTGTAGATCGTGAGAAATCCGCGACGTAAATTTTGATTAGCTTTGAGGACAGACGAGGTATGTAAAGCTCACCCTTTCTTCCTTTGGCATGTCTTAGTATAATTAGGCTATGACACGAGATTCGTGGTAATTCCACTCTTAGATTCCGAGTACGTTATGATTCATATTCGCTGATTGATGTTAGCAATCTTAATATGGTCATGCTATGGTCCTTATGTTTTTTTTTTCATGAATGGAATTCCAAAGTTGCCTAACAGTTTTGCCTTTAGAAAGAATTTTGTTCCTAAACGATTCCGAAACTACGAACATCCGTAACTTTTGTATATGAAACCGGATTGCTTTGAAACGTCGTAGGAAGTTTTGTAACGCATAACAATGTTAACTTTCATGGGCGGGCCCGGATTGGTTGATACTGTCCCGGGGTCCCCGAGGTTTACTTTGTATAGTCGTTACGATTTGTCTTTGAAAGAAGTTAACACGATTTTCCGTTTGGACTTTCGAGCGTCAGCTACTTACTAATTCATTGAGTCTATGATGATGATTTATATGCATGTGATTTCTCACTACTCTGCTCGTGCAAGTGTTGCTATTTCCTTCCGCGTCCCGGGCCGATTTGGCATGTATTCGTGCACTTCCACTGCATTATTCACCGCGTCCCTCACTAGAGGGCCGGGGCATGTTTTATATATATATATATATATATATATATATATATATATGTGTGTGTGTGTGATGATGATGTGATGACGGGGAGGTGGCCAGGATGGCATATGATGATTCTATTCACCACGTCCCTCACTAGAGGGCCGGGGCACGTTACATGTACATATGTATGATGATTTTACTTACCGCGTCCCTCACTAGAGGGCCGGGGCATGTTAGGTGTGCATATGTTCAAGACCATTTTCTGTTTATGTCACTCAGACCATTATGATTCTAAAATGCATGATTTATGTTTCAAGGTAAGCTTTATGAGATTCTAGTTACTGTACTACTTTTCTGCCTTCTTTATTTTCGTACGATTCAGTTTATTGTATTTCACGCTTTACATGCTCAGTACATATTCCGTACTGACCCCCTTTCTTCGGGGGCTGCGTTTCATGCCGCGTAGGTACGGATACTCGTTTGGGTGAGCCGCCAGCCTAGGATTCCTACTCAGCTATCTCGGAGAGCTCCCTTGTCCGGAGCCCAGATTTTGGTACAAACCCTTTGTTATGTGTGTATATATTTATTCAGGGTACGGCGGGGCCCTGTCCCGTCATATGATTCTGTTATTACTGTTAGAGGCCTGTAGACATAAGCGTGGGTTGTGGGTAGCACTGTTTGGTGGAGTTTATATTCTGTATATCTTCAGACTGTATATATGATATATGTATATGTGCGTGCACGGTGTCGTGCCTCTCTGTACGTATAAGCTTTTATTAGGTATGTTATGATCTGATTATATTTGATAGGTGGGTACGAGTGCCTAACTCGGGCACTAGCCACGGCCTACGGGGTTGGGTCGTGACAAAAGTGGTATCAGAGCGGTTCGTCCTCGGAATGTCTACAGGCCGTGTCTAGTAGAGTCCTGTTTATCGGTGTGTTGTGCACCACATCTATAAACAGGAGGCTACAGGACATTTAGGGTGATATCTTTCCTTCTGATCTTAGATCGTGCGATAGAGCTGTATTATCAGGATGACTCCTCCCTAACGAATTGCTATGTTTTCAGCGATGCCTCCGAGAAAGGCAACGGGGCCGCCCGAAGGGCAAGTCTACAGCGAAGGGGAGACCGTGGGGCCCGAGAGTTACTAGGGCCCGTGCTCGCCGGCCGGAGATTGCGCCCCGGTCGGCTCGTTCGCCACACCGTCACCGTCGAGGGGCATAGAGCGGCGGCTGCCGGGACGGAGGCGGCTCCACCGCCCGCCCCGAGGTTCGAGTGCCGAGCCTCCGGCTCCTCGGCCGGGGGCGAGGACGGGGCTATGAGGGATGCCGTTTGGTTGCTTGCATTGGTAGTAAGCGTGTTCGAGGCACGGAGTGGGGGATGACCGTGCGGACAGACGTGACAGTGAGAGGGCTCGCTATTTCTTGACCTGTAATCCGCCAGAGTTCTTTGGGTCAAAGCCCGAGGAGCACCCCCAGGAGTTCATCAGACAGATGCGGCGTACGCTGCGGCTTATCAGGGCTTCCGAGACTGAGTCGGTAGAGTTAGCGTCGTATCGGCTGCATGACATAGCAGCTAATTGGTATGAGTCTTGAGAGCTGTCCAGAGGTGAGGGTGCCCCTCCAGCCGTATGGGATGAGTTCGTAGAGGCCTTTCTTGGCCATTTTCTACCCCAGAGACGAGACGAGCTAGGGTTCACAGATTTTTACATCTGAGGCAGGGCGGCAGGAGTGTCCGGGAGTATAGCCTTGAGTTTGACTCCCTGGCCAGGTACGCGCCTCATATTGTGGCTGATATGGCTGATCGGGTACATCAGTACGTGATGGGGTTGGATCAGTATCTGATTGATAGTTGTATGGCGATGGCTTCCCAGCCGGGGATGGATATTGCCCGGGTACAGGCGTACGCCCAGGGCATGGAGGAGCGACACAGAGGATGCCAGCCCGACAGGGATTACGATAGGGGCCAGCCCAAGAGGGCCAGATCGGTTGGATATTCGGGGAGTTTCGGGGGCGACCTCGGCGGCGCACGGGTATTCATCCCGGCCGGCCTACGTAGTACACCCCCACGGTTCCCGGGTAGGAGATTTGATCGTACGGGGTATTCGGGAGCCGGTCCGAGTTCCAGAGCTTCGGGGTCACAGTCGAGCAGGGGTCTGAGTCAGACGAGGCCATCTATGCCTCAGTGCCCTCAGTGCGGCCGACGCCACCGGGGAATGCCGTCGCGTCACGGTGCTTGTTTTTCTTGTGGCCGTCAAGGCCATATTGTGAGGGAGTGTCCATTGGGATGGTTCGGGTGATGCGGTCCACCCTCGGACGGGTCGGCCGGTTCGTCCTCTCCAATAGCTATGCACCCACGGATAAGGTATGCCTAACCGGCGGGCCGTGGCGAGAGGTCGCGGAGGAGCCTTCGGTTTCTAGCGGTCCTTCGAACCGCATATACGCTTTGGTGAGTAGACAGGATCAGGAGGCATTACCAAATGCGGCTACAGGTACATGAATCCTTACTAGAATTTATATTCTTATATGTGTGTATCTGTTGTATAATTGTTGCTTAATAGTGGAAGGCGGAAATCCGAGGGTTGATAAACAAATATTTATAAGTCACGGCGATTAAGGCGTGTTCATTGTTATTACGGATCTGAGAGTCTAGGATGGAAAGTAGTAATACTCATAGGTGATAAGTGAATATGTAAAATCGAGAGAAGGATAAAACGGTAATTGTGTCACGAAAGCGTCCGAAAACCTGTCAAAACTTTACCTTACGCCAAATTACGTGACGAAGGTCATGCGATGAGGAGAACGCGGTTATACCAGCGTTAGAGCATCGTATTTCATCGAAGTTCTGGGGTTAAGCGTGCTAGAGTGAGGGAAGTTTCAGGATGGGTGACCCTCTGGGAAGTTTCTGAAAGTCTTACAACTTTAGCCATAAGAAGCAAATGGGAAGCTAGAGTAGTCTAAAGGGACTTAGAATATACCGACTAGTAGGTAAAGGAAATCTTAAGAGGTCGCTTTTGTGAATGAGATGTTGGCAATTACGTATATGTAGGAAGCGTGTGATACGGTGCATGACTAAACTAACGTATTCCGCAACCAATGGGAGTATAGAAAGAACGGAGACAACGAAGTTGGATAATTGGACAAAGCGATCGGAATAGGGTCGGAGTGCTAACCTAATGATGTTAAAAGTGAGCAGATAAATAGTAAGGGGAAATTGGCATGTCGAGACAAAAGTGTAGTCTGACCGAGAGTAAAAATGCAGACGTGAAGCAAATATAATCGGGTAATAATATAAGTGCACCCCTTAAAGGGGGGAAGCGGGTATGAGAAATATAAGTACCAGATAGAAGCAATCAACACCACCAAATATTGGGTACGGATATTCGAGCTACAGGCAGGATTCCTTGCCGAGACCAATCAGCAAAACCCAAAGAGCCAACCAAAAAAAAGGTAGAAGCTAGGACGGCAATTGGGACGGTGCCGAGAATTAATTGTGGTGATCTTGAACAATATGATATTAGAAAGTGGAGGTTTACAGGAAAGAATACGACAAAAGGGTGATAACGGGTAACTTATAGTGACGTCGTGAAAGAAAATACGACTGTGCTGGATTAAAGGCCGAGGTGTGAGCAATAAGGTTATTCGTTAATAATGCTATGCCTTATGGAGAGTAAGAGTGAAAAATAGAAAAACCTTCAATAATAGGAAGCGAGCATAGTAAATGAGTGAGTAAAGGAAGAAAAGAGAGTTCAAAAAGGGTAGGCCGTAGGTGGATACCAGGACGGAAGGAATAGGTGGAACAGGGTGAATCAGGAGAAGAAAAGATCGTGACCGAGGTTAAATGTATTTTATACAAGTTGTACCAGAATAGCTAATGAGAAAAGTCTAGATTTAGTGATACCAATACGGCGATAATAGTTTGGTTGCATTAAGGGAAGGTGTAAAGATGGTTTGAACTAGGTTACCGAGATAGAATTTGTACTAAGGACAAGTAGGATATGGCTATGATTTGACCAAAGTGTCTCTTTCGATACCGGGCGTGAGATAAGAAGGCGTGACTAAGTAAGGCGTATAGGGATTAATGAAGCCACGTGCTAAGGCATTTCGGATTAAATTGACACCTTCGCTTATTTTTGTAAACACACATCATGCGTGGTCGGAATGGAAGCAAGACCTGAGTAAAGGGGTGGTAGCGGAGTTGAATTAAAGACAAGAGATAACCCGAGGTAATGTGTTTGCAGTGTTACAAAGTTGAGAAAAGATGGGTTTAAGCGACATGATCAGAGTAGTTGGCTACCAAAAGCGAACGAACTTATGTGCTCCGCGAAAGGCGTAACAAGAGTCGACAAGGAGGAGAAGTTAATTCGAGATGTGTCTTGGACCTTGCTACATTTTTATAAGGTAGGCATGTTGCGCATTAAAGACGTGGCCTTCGTAAAGTATTGTGACGGAATAATAAGGGAAAAGATATGACTGGAGAGGTTGAAGAGGAGGTAAAGGAGGAATACCATCGGTAAAATGAGATTGTATACTATGGCAATCAAGGAAACCCCCAAAATCTATATCCGACTTTACAAGACTAGTTGAACATTCGAGGACGAATGTTCTAAAGGGGGGAAGGATGTTATATCCCGTATTTCGTACGTCGGGATAATCCGAGTCAACCTTGATAAGTTAAGGGCAAGACTATTCCGGGATACAAAGTTGAGATTTCCTTGAACTAAGACTCCATTTTAAGACATAAGTTGTTGTGATTTTGTTGACATGGAATATTTAGGAACTTGGGGGCCAAAAATGAATTAAGAAAAAAAAATTAAATATTTCATGATTTGTGAGGGCATGTGGCCGGCCACTTAAGGTGTGGGCCAAGGCCACATGGCCACTTAATATATGTAACAAAGATGAAGGAAATTAGTCATCTTTCCACCATTTCTAATTCTAGAAAAATCAAGAAAACAAGGAGAAGAGAGAGAGCAAAGGGGTTCGGCCATAAGAGCAAGGAATCAAGGCCAAGATCAAGCCATCAAAAAAATTGTTTCTTCAAGCAAACATATTAATTGGAGGGTGCTTATTAACGTGGAGTGGTTGTTTGAATCAATAGAGCGCTCGTTTTCATCGTTTGCGACCTTAGTCAACTTGTAGAGTTAAGAAGGAAGGTGAGTTCTAATCTTGTTTTTATGTGTTATGAATGGTTTATGTGTGTTGTAGTATGCCAAAAGGGATGAAATTCATGAAAAACTTGCATGGGAAGTGGAGGCCGTGTACATGGGTATGTGGCCGTGTACATGGAACATTGTGTTTAACATGATGAATTGATCCTAGCTAGCATGTTTGGTTGTTGTAGTGTAAAGAAATGGATGGAAACCATCTATATGTGTGTATAGGGTGTTGGCCGAAAATAGATCATGGTGTGTAACAAAGAATGGATCAAGCCTATTTAGTATGTTGATTGTTGTCGTAATGAATTCTATGTTGATAATAAGGATTTAATGATCTAAGTTGAAATTGTAGTTAATGTGGGACGTTTGGCACCTTAATGCGAATTTTATGTAATTCTTGTATTTATGGAAATGACATTGATAATGTATGAGTTGTTGGGGGTAAATAATGAATTTGGGAGAAAGGAATATGGATGTGGTTGCTCTCGGGTTAGGGGGCAGTTTTGGGTGAGTTGGAACAATGTTTGGGTTGTTTGAAATCTTGGGTGAATTGTTTGTAATGTGCTTGAATATTATTTAAATGGTTTTGAATTAGTAATCGTATGTGTGAGAGTTGATATTAGTTTGATTATATGCGGTTGAGTTGAATATAAGTGAACGTCGTTGCGTTATGTGAAAGAAGGTTATTGATGTTAAAATGCATTTTGAATTGATTATTGATGTTTTAGTTTGGATGTTGGTATGGTTGTTGATGAATTTGACCGAGTTGAAATCTCGGGGTTGGTGTATTTACAGGGGAAATGCTGCCCAAATTTCTGTAGAATTTGGTGTTTGTTTGGAATCGGGTTCCTAAATGCCTTTAGCTAACGTTGATATTTAATGACGTATTGTAGATCGTGAGAAATCCGCGACGTAAATTTTGATTAGCTTTGAGGACGCACGAGGTATGTAAAGCTCACCCTTTATTCCTTTGGCATGTCTTAGTGTAATTAGGCTATGACACGAGATTCGAGGTAATTCCACTCTTAGATTCCAAGTACGTTATGATTCATATTCGCTGATTGATGTTAGCAATCTTAATATGGTCATGCTATGGTCCTTATGTTTTTTTTTCATGAATGGACTTCCAAAGTTGCCTAACAGTTTTGCCTTTAGAAAGAATTTTGTTCCTAAACGATTCCGAAACTACGAACATCCGTAACTTTTGTATATGAAACCGGATTGCTTTGAAACGTCCGTAGGAAGTTTTGTAACGCATAACGATGTTAACTTTCATGGGCGGGCCCGGATTGGTTGATGCATGTCCGGGGTCCCCGAGGTTTACTTTTGTATAGTCGTTACGATTTGTCTTTGAAAGAAGTTAACACGATTTTTCGTTTGGACTTTCGAGCGTCAGCTACTTACTAATTCATTGAGTCTATGATGATGATTTATATGCATGTGGTTTCTCACTACTCGCTCGTGATACCGTTGCTATTTCTTTCCATCGCGTCCCGGCCGGGGCATGTATTCGTGCACTTCCACCGCATTATTCACCGCGTCCCTCACTAGAGGGCCGGGCATGTTATATATATATATATATATATATGTGATGATGTGATGACGGGGAGGTGGCCGGGGATGGCATATGATGATTCTATTCACCGCGTCCCTCACTAGAGGGCCGGGCACGTTACATGTACATATGTATGATGATTTTACTTACCGCGTCCCTCGCTAGAGGGCGGGGCATGTTAGGTGTGCATATGTTCAAGACGATTTTACGTTTATGTCACTCGGACCATTATGATTCTAAAATGCATGATTTATGTTTCAAGGTAAGCTTTATGAGATTCTAGTTACCGTACTACTTTTCTCTCGCCTTCTTTATTTTCGTACGATTATATATATATATATGTATTTCACGCTTTACATGCTCGGTACATATTGTGCACCGACCCCCTTTCTTCGGGGCCGCGTTTCATGCCGCGCGGTACGGATACTCGTTTGGGTGAGCCGCCTAGGATTCCACTCGGCCTATCTCGGAGAGCTCCCTTGTAGAGCCCGCATTTTTTTTTGGTACGGACCCTTTGTTATGTGTGTATATATTTATTCAGGGTACGGCGGGGCCCTGTCCCATCATATGATTCTGTTATTACTGTTAGAGGCCTGTAGACATAAGCGTGGGTTGTAGGTAGCACTGTTTGGTGGAGTTTATGTTCTGTATATCTTCAGACTGTATATATGATATATGTATATATGCGTGCACGGTGTCGTGCCTTTCTGTACGTATATGCTTTTATTAGGTATGTTATGATCTGATTATATTTGATAGGTGGGTACGAGTGCCCAGCTCGGGCACTAGC
Source organism: Lycium ferocissimum (assembly GCF_029784015.1). Lineage (NCBI taxonomy): Eukaryota > Viridiplantae > Streptophyta > Magnoliopsida > Solanales > Solanaceae > Lycium > Lycium ferocissimum. The sequence continues at coordinate 30,228 of NW_026725855.1, forward strand.
CACGGCATACGGGGTTGGGTCGTGACATTAATAATCATGAGTCTATGATATGTATGATGATGTTTAGCTTATAATATACCTATGAAATGTATGATGATGAGTATATGATGATATGATTCCACCGCGCCTAGAAGGCCAGACACGATCACCACTAGTGGGTTGCGTGCTACTACACCGTGCCGAGAGGGCCGTACATGACCACCACTAGTGGGCTGCACATAAGGGCTACCCGGACATGTCACCGCTATGGCAGGCTGCTATGATTCCACCGCGCCTAGAAGGCCGGACACGATCACCACTAGTGAGTTGTGTGCGACTAGACCATGCCTGGAGGGTCGGACATGACCACCACTAGAGGGCTGCATATGAGGGTTACTCGGACGCGGGTTAGTGATGATGATGTATGTATGATATGAATATGTATGTATGATATGATAATGTATGCATGATAAGATGACGTATACGCTATGGTAACTCATATGATATGCTACATATGATATACGTATAAAATGTATCCATTCGAAGGTTATGTCCTCATCCTATGTCTTATGGCTTCTCTATTATATTCATTTCGTTCATGCCTTACATACTCAGTACAATGTTCATACTGACGTCCGTTTTCTTTGGACGCTGTGTTTATGCCCACAGGTAGGCAGGGAGATGGTGCAGATTTATAGGAGCTACCAGCAGACCTTGATAGCACTCCATTATTCTAGAGGTTCCATTACTTATTGTTTTGTGTTCATATATTTTGGGCACGACGGGGTCCTATCCCGTCCATATGTCTAGTACTCTAGGAGAGGCTCGTAGATACGTATGTGTGGGTAGTATGGTCTCACAGATTCTCATCGCATGTATATATTATTATTTTGATAGCCGAAAGGGCTCATGTTTATAAAGTGGTTAGCCCCGGGTACCCGTCATGGCCCTTAGTCGGGTCGTGACAGTGGGTGCACTTCCGAAAAAAAAGATTTCCAAACAAGAGAGAAGACAAAGTTGATGCCGCGTGGGGATGGTATTGAAGTCCTTGAGAGGCTTAAAGATAATGCCTATAAAATTGATCTCCCTCCGAATATCAAGTTCACAACACCTTCAACATCTATGACCTATCTCCCATGGAAATGGAAAGTGATGAGCCATCAAATCTGAGGACAAATTCTCTTCAAGATGGGGAGAATGATGCAAGCCCACATGCCTCAAGGCCATTTACAAGGAGTCAAGCCCGGGAACTACAACACTTGCAAAGCCTATTCATGAAGCGAGAGGCTCTTGAGTATACTTTTGATGAGCACCTTGGATTCCAAGTCCATTTGTTGATGAAGATTGCTTGGGGAGAAGAAGAGGAAATGAGAAATTACCACAATGGCTAAAAGATGAAGAGTTGACTATTCTTGCAAAGGAGATTTCAAGATTTTGAAGAAAGAAGAATAGCCAAACAAGGCTCTTGTCTCATTAAGGGTGTTTATGTCATTTTGCTTTCTTTTATTTCTAGCATAGTATAAATAGTTCTTTTCTTCTTCATGGAAGACTTAGACTATTTTGATTATTGATAATTTGAAATTGTAAACACTTTTGAGTGTTGAGAGCTTGCTAAGCTTAAGATTGTGAACATTGTTGAGAGGATTGGTTATTAGGGTGTCAAATCCCTATTGGTCATCCTAAGAGTTTGGTGTTCTTTAGTTCCTAAATTAGAGGTCAAGTTAATCTAAGAACTTTGGTTGCTAATTTGGGTCTCTAGTTGTGTCAAATTATCTATCCTTTTCTTTTCTTGCATTTTAATTCTAATTTTCATTTTTAATCTTGTATCACGGCCTGATCCTTATATAATATAATAATCATATATATACTGTACCCGGCCCTCTAGTGAGGGACAAGGTGAATAAGACAATGAAACTGTGCACGAATACATACCCCACTGGGACTCGGTGAAATGATGTAGTAACAGCATGCACGAGTAGAATATCATGAGCAACCATATGCAAACTATATCATCATCTGGGACTTAAAGAATGATTAGAATGAACCGACACTTGTGAATCAAAGACAACTGTCATGTCAAGTACCACTGAGAACAAGAATTCATTGGAGTCATGTATGTTCATCGTTCGCTCGTTTATGTAATTCATGCCAAAAAGAAAGAAGGGATAGCCTTAACATACCTTGTCCGCTTCTTAAGATAATCCAAACCTAAGTCTAGGGCTTCACAAGATCTACAACAACGTCAGTAGATACCAAACATTAGCTATAGGTACTTAGGAATCCAACACTAAGCTAGCACGTCATTCATAAAACTTCGGACAACATTTCCTTTATAAATTCAAAAACCCCGAGAATTTAACTCAGCCAAATCATCAACAACAATACCAACAACCATATTAAAAACATCAACAATTAATCTCATCAATCCAACCCCTCAACAATATAAAAATAGCTTCAATAATTCACACAATAATGCGACGAGCGGCATGCTCGGCTTGTCAATTAAACAATAGTTTTAAACCCCATCTTCATTCCAAAATTTCTCAACAATATTAAAAACAACAACAAAACCTCCAGGTTATTCAATTAATTTCCTGTCATACAATTTGATAAGAGCAACCTCCCAAAACAGTCCACCAAACTACAACAGCAATTTATCCGATATAATTTTCGTATTTCTTCCATCTAGCAATGTAGATACGACTTGGATAAATCAAATACATCTAGGAGAGAGGATTTCTTACCATATATGCAAAGAAGTACTCTTCTTCCACTTTACTTCACTTTGAAAAAAATCCCGTATTCAACAACACGACATAACATAACAACGAGATCAAAGCGGTGAGCGAAACCTGTAAAAGATAATTAAATAGTGTTGCTGTAAGGAAAATAATTGATCAAGTTGCTTCATATCTTTGTAATTCTCATGGATATATTTGTCACGTCCCAACCCGATGAGCCATGACTAGTGCCTGAGCTGGACACTCGTATACAACCTGTTAGATATAGTCAGATTGAAACTAAGGCAATATGAAAATTTGCAAAAGCAAGCTATAGACTCATAACGCCATATATCACAATGAACCTGTCTCCTGAGGAGTCACAGCTAACCAAAACATAACACAATATGCAAGCCGACAAGGCTGTCACTATAGGCGGGAATATCCAAAACGAACCATATCGATATAGCTAAGCAAAACCTATATACAACCCACACATGTCTACAGACCTCTAAGAGTATAATAGTGAAATATGACGGGAAAGGGCCCAGCCGTACCCCTGGATATGCAAAAGTCTATATCAAAGGATCTGTACCAAAATAACTTAGGCTCTCCGAACAATGGAGCTCTCCAAACACCGAGTAGTAAGTCTAGGCTGGAGGATCACCAAAGGCGAGTGTACGTACGCGGGCATGAAACGCGACCCCCTAAGAAAGGTGATCGATGCGAGGAATGTGCGAGTATATAAAGCATGAAATACAATAAAGAAGATCACGACTGAATAAAAGATTTCATGAGGCAAGTATGATAATCAAAGATACCAATGCACCTGTGCCTTACGAGATGAGAATCATGCATATCTATATCATATACCATACCCGACCCATTAGGGGACTCGGTGATTGAAGTCATACACATATATACCGTACCCGGCCCTCTAGTGAAGGTCTCGGTGAAATAATCATATATATACCGTACCCGGCCCTCTAGTGAGGGACTCGGTGAACAATGCAATAAAACTATGCACGAATACATACCCGGCCCGAGACTCGGTGAAATGATGTAATAACGCTATGCACGATTAGAATATCATGAGCAACCATATGCAAAACTAAACCATCATCTGAGACCCAATAGAATAATCAGAATGAACCAACACTGGAGAATCAAGACAACTATCATGTCAAGTACCATTGAGAACTAGAATTTACTGGAACTATGTACGTTCATCGTTCGCTCGTTTATGTAATTCATGCCAAAAGAAGGAAAGGATAGCTTTACATACCTTTGACACTTAATCCGTGACTCGATATGTATACGCTGCCCGAAGTACCTCAACCTATATTAAGACGTTAAGAACTATGGTTAAGCTACGGAAAAGCTTAAAACGTATTTCAACGTTAGTAGCTCATTTATAGAAAATTGGGCAGCATTTCCCCTATATTGTTCACTTCCCTCACATTCAAACCAGCTCTAAAACAACCAGAATAACATCAACAACAACACTTCCAAGTTACCACATCAAGAACTAGTGGGACCCACTTAATAATCTGATCATTGTTGTTAATTTCCCACTTCACTAATGTTCCTACATTAATTGTAGTTAATTAGCAAAACCGTCCATTATTCAAATCGGGATTTAAAAAGTCCTTGTCTCATATCTCACAAATAATCTTGTCCTTGACTTATGTCGATTAACTTACGAATAATCCAACGTACAAAAGTACGGGATATAACAATATTGATGTAAATAAGTTTTGCTGCTGCACACTCTTCTTGTATAATTTGTCCAACCCAAAATGAGATCATTAGTCACTTTTGTCTTTCTTATAGTACGGACATGTAGCACTTAATCCCTTTGACACCTAATTACTTCAAAAATAATCTTAGTGTCTTTATTAGCCCTTGCTTACACGTGTACTCAATTGTTGTAGCTTTAACCTTATCAACTTGCAGAATAATTAATTTCTTTATTCTCCTACTTTATTTCAACATTTAACCAATTATCCACATAATTAATTTTTCGATCCCAATTTACTCTAATAACAATCATTTCCCACACACTTCTTATACTTATTGTCATGCCCGTGTGATATAGCACTAGTCCATAGCATCATTTGCCACACATAAAATATTATTTTCAATCATTGTCGTAACACTTTTTCGTCTTAAATCATTTCGGGATTTCTTTCTTTGTATACACCGAGCTCTTGATTTTCATCCTTGGAATGATCAAATTCGGCGGGCTCGGGTAAATTTGCTCATATTGGACGGTTCCATTTCCTGGTCCATCATACGGGGTATTATAGCTTGGATCGTATTTCATTCAAATAAATATCGCACATCGACGAAACTTATTTTCTTCGATTTGTTTAACTTCTAATCCTTACGATACATCTGTACCATCACTCTAACCTCCTATAAGCTTGGGGGAATAACTTCACTTCCGTTACTAATGTCATTTAACTTGCACGCTTTCCAATGCTTGAAAACACGGGATGTAACATCCTTCCCCCCTTTAGAACATTCATCCTCGAATGTTAAACTAGTCCTGTATAAGTATCTTTTGGTTGTGATGATCTTATAATGAACCAATTCTATCTAGAACTCGTCTATCATGTTGTGCCTCTCTTTGCTTAACTAAATACCATTCTCCACCTGACTTTATAGTTAATATTGAATTTCTAAAGAAAGTGGTCATAATTTAGCTACTTCTGTAATTGACTGCAACTTACTATATTCATCTACACTTGAAGCTTAAGTCGAGTTTTTCTTGTTCTGGAATTACCTTTCCAGTAACACTGTATAATAAGAGCTGTCTTTCCTTTGGGTAGGTTTACCATCGCATATTTGTTCCTGTTGTTCTCTCTTCTAATCTTTATAGGTCTACTTCCACTCTTTATTTAGGTCCCATAGTCCGCAGCGTACCTCCTTCTTGGAGTCATCATTTTAATCCTCTGACATGCACTATCTATAATATTCCCTTTGAATAGTTAAAAACGTGTTTCATTCTTAGTAATGACTCTCGGTTGCAATACTCCCTTGATTCCTTAGGAATATCCTTTCAAGAGATATAAGTGAGTCACTTTCCTGATATGACCCTCCTTGATACTCGGACTCGTCGATCCTTTTCTTGCTCAATAATGGTATTAAGTCTCACATGGTTTGCAAATCTCTCCCACTTTCTTTCTTCCATATGACCATGATAATGGTATTGACTCACATTTGTAGAGTCTAGGTAAATTCAATCCGAGATATCTTGTCGTAGGTGTCCCTCGTCGACTCATTAAAGGCTTTATAATTTTCGAGAATTTCATAATCCTCTGGTAAACTGTTGGAAATTTGCTATAATCACAATGATATGAAAATGTAAGTTCCAAGGCGTAATATTCTTCTGGTAAAACCCTCTTTATTTGATGATCCTATCTAATTCGTAAGTAATCTAACACCCCCCAGGGCTATTGTAGCAAACATATAACATATACTTATACCATATTCAGAGTAATTCTCCTATTGTCTTTAATGATAATCCCAACTCAACATTTCGACTCAATTTACCATATATTTTCCCCCAACTGACCCGAAGCATCACAAACACACTATCCTTGCTTACCTCTTATGCCTCTTTTTAAGTATCCAACTGGTTTTATTCTCGACATGTAAATACTTGCAGGTTACATAACCGTTCTTGTGCGATTTGTGTATGAACATCTAATCTTATTCATAAACCTCCCTTCCTTTGGTTCTTTCTATTTAACGTATCTAATACATACCAAAACTCTTTTGTCTATCTTTTGTAACTTATCTCGTCATACTCTTTTCTTTCCTTTATTTGTCCCTTGACTATCACATCTTATATTCTACTATAGAAAATTTTATATCCCTTCTTATTTGTCACTTATAAATCGCAATATCATTAACAAACGACTCTATTGTCAATTCATTTGCCTCTATTCTAGTATAGAATCACTATCCTTTATAATATTCCTTGAGTTATTTGCTCTCAATATCATGTTGCTCAAGGTCTTTACGAATTATTTTCAGTACAGTCTCAGATACCCGCTCGATTCTTGTTCATGTATTTACTAGCTATTAAACTCATTTCTGCATAGCTATCACTTTTTGTTTTAGAGTCTACATCTGTCATATCTTAGGATTCATCGTTTCAATCTCTACTTGTATTTCCTTACTCGCTTCCCCCTTTAAGGGTCTTACTTATACCATTCTCAAATCCGTTACCTCACTTCTAATATCGAATTCATGTATCCCTTTCCTCAGTTCCTTTATTTTACTGCACCATATTCATGCCATTTCCCATAATTTATAGCTGTAGTAATTCATGTATGAAATCTTAACATACTCATCTTGTAGTTTTGTGATCAAGTAATACAACCAACATAGCAATCCAAACAAGGATGTATTTTACTAAGCTCAACCATTAGTTATGAGTCAATGTCTACATCCGCTCCAATTAACAACTTTTGTCCCATAGGGATACTCGAAATAGTAGTATGCCTAGCTATCCGTACCACCCATCTAATGTTACTTATCCCATTCTTCGATACTCAGAGTTCACTTATAGCTTTATTTTTCCCTTTTCTTCCCATCTAAAGTTATTCCTCTCTTTCTCGTAATTGACTTATAGTAACCGCAAATGCATTTTCCTTTAAACCTGCCATATTTGTTTTCAAGAATCTAAGTCTCATGCGCAACGAATACCTTTTATGCCTCATACTCTTTTACTCTTGTATTGCACTCAACTTTATTTCAAAATCAATCATAATCATGTCGTATTTGTCGTTGATGATGTGGCCTTGCTTTATCGTTTTATCGTCGTACGGTAAACTCATAACTCATGGCAACATTTTTCTTTCCACCTTATTCCTTTATATACTTTACTCGTTCTGTCTTGGCATAGGATATTCGTAGCAGATGCATCTTCCTTTTCTCATAATACAACTACTACTTAAGCGCGCATACTTCGCATATTTCCTTTTCTTTCGGTATCCATTCATATTCCTTTACATTCTTTCCTCCTCAATTTATCATATTATCTGCCGTTTTATAATCAATCCTTCATTTCTCGCGCAAGGAACCCTATTCTTAACTCAGTACCGCCTTGTCCTATAGAATATATTGCTTATACAATTCATTCTACTTCCAAAGCTTATTTCATTACGGTCATCCTCTATGATCCTTATTATGCTGATCCTTTTCCGAACAATCATTCTATTTCGTTATTCATCTTTCCGTAGTCGTGGTCTTTTACATCCAACCACAGATATCACTCGTGATTTCGATTATATAAATCACAAACTGCTACCACTTTGCCATACCACTGTGCTTTAATTTCTTTTTCGAGTTGGCTTCCTTTTTCCTTTTGCTTGCTATCATTTACGTCATGGCGAAACCTCTATGTCTTGGACTTTCCCTAACAAGGACTTATCGCTTCCTTGTATCTCTTTTGCCCGTGGCCCATTCTCTTTGGTTTCACACTTGCATTCACTCTTAATTCATATAAAACATGTCACCTCTTTAGTCGTTTCCTCACTATACTTTACTTACTTTGTATTACAGTTCTTGCTACGTTTTCGTTATATCCTGATCATAATCAACTCTATCGAGTGCCACTTCTTGATCTCGTTCGCAAGCTTTGTTTATAAAATAGAATAAACCTCGTGAAGTAAGCATACTTAACCTATTACTCTTTACGATCGGTTACTATTACTCTTACCACATAAGTTGTCTTACTAATGTATTCACATTCGTTATAACCCTTCGTATTTTGTACCTCTGTCTCGGTCATCTTTGTTACTTTATGTGCTAATAGGCTTGTCATATTTTACTTATGCTTATCCATACCATCAATACTTGATATTGCACTCTATTGGAGTTACCCTTTCTCTTGTATGTCATGTTTTTGTACTACCGATCTCACGATTTACTCTAATATTTCTCTTTACCATATCGATGTCGATCTTTTCATTACTATCAATTCAACAACATTTAACTCATCTCTTGTAGTCGTCAATGATACTCACAACTTAATCCCGAATCCTGTAATTACTTTTTACACAACATCTTTTCCGGCTAGGACATATTACAAGCTTATGTCTTACCTCCTTTAAATTCTAGGAAATTTTGGCAGAGTTTCCTCTATATTTCTTACTATCTAAAACCTGCACGCAGCAAATACCAACAATGTCTCACTGGGCTAATATATATATACGGCATATCTCAGCCACACAGGGCTCCCAATTTCAAGTAAAAGTACAAAAATGTTGAAACTTACCATATATATCACACTTCGAGATGTACCTGATCCTTTAGTGATCTGCCCTGTTTATACCTTCCTTTTTACTTTCCCTTTCATTTTTCAGCTTTATATTTCAATAATACCTCAATATTCTTACCTTACCCGACATATATCTTTCATAGTATCGCTTACCTTTGTATTGGTTCATTCAATTTGTTTAGCTCACAAAATTATAACTGGACTTATCATCAAGAGATACATTTAATCAATTCCCATTTGTGCCTGGCTTGACTTACTCTATGACAACCAATCCATTATCATATAAATACATATTAAAATAACGTAGCCTTAATGATAACTTACCTCTTTGTAACTTCCAATGTTATCACTCACTTTTTTACGTCGATACCGTTAACTTACATTTGAAATCAAGGGTTAGTATAAGGAATCTCATTTCCTATAGCTTGGCTTATCGCACGATCTTAGATATGAAAGAAGAGTAACCATCCTAAATGCCCTGTAGCCTCCTGTTTATAAATGTGGCGCGCAACACACCACAAACAAGACTCTATTAGACACGACTTTGCGGAATGACCCCTAGGATGAGCTGCTGCGATACCACTTTGTCACCGATTCCGATAGGGCATGATGGGCACCCAACTCTTGGTGGGGTGAGCGAACCCTCCAGCATTCACGTAATGAAGCTGGACATATAAAAAAAATTCGAAAATATAATAAAGTAATTTTCAGTCAAACCATAGAAATTTGTGAACGATACTCGATTAATCCAAAAAGCGAGTAAGTCAGGCGGCATATCGGCCTACATAGTCGCTTTACTCAACACATGACATCTTCACATACTAACCACGGGACAACGTACGCAAAGTCTCTGAGTAAACACTTGAATAATATGAATCGGGACGAGGCCACATTGAAACATCATACCCGTACACACGCATGATAACCATAATGACTCGCGGCTGCTCCCGGGGAAGAAAATGGAGTTGACGATCCCGGTGATAGCCAACCATCCCCGGCTGAATACTTTTACTGCAAACAATCACGCATGTGGCATGAACACGTGCCCCCGGGCAAAGGGACATCGGTACGAACAATGTGCAGGGTATGTAAGGCATAAGAACATCAAGTGTAGATGGATCATGAAAACCGGTATCAATAATTGAATGCATACGTGCTAACATGCGAAATATCTACGTAACTACGTAATATTTGACCGGCTACTATGGCGTATGATAGGCATAGATTATAATATGCGATAGTGTTGTGGAACATTGTCACACCACAACATCCCACTAGGGTGTGATGGGCACCGACCCATATTCGGAGCCGAAGCGAACCCACAGACTCTTATTACATGCATAATTTCCTCGGACCCTGAAATCAAGTAAAAGTGAAATACATGGTACATTTTTCAGAAATATACATATTTTTTTTCTTTGTAAATTTCAAACCAACCAAATCTGTAATTACGCGGACTTTATAACATAATACAAAACAACACATCGGCTGATGGAGCGAAAGCACATTAGCGACACACCATGCCCCGACTGCGTACGCGAAGCCCATAACATCATTCGAAACCATAACACATATACTATACTCGACTCGGCGGTCCTCCGGAACAAATGGGTTTGCCACCATCGGCCGGGATATCTTCTATAATGTCTTCAACTCGTGCGGGAGTACTGCGCGGCATGAAACGCACCCCGAAGAAAGGGGGTCGGTGCGAAAAATGTACCCGAGTATGTAAGGCATGAAATACGAACGAGAGAATCCTTAGCCAAAAGGAAACTCTGAGAACTAGTAAGGCGCGAAAAGTCATCATTACGTTTCCTTTTGCGTAACAAAGTAGTAGATCTCAAATCATAATTCAAATACATATATATATACATACTTATGCACGTAACGTGTCCGGCCCTTTAGTGAGGGACTCGGTGAATAAAGTCGGGCATATCGATACCACGTACCCTTTTATACATATAACGTGTCCCGGCCTGTTTGTGAGGGACTCGGTAAATGGAATCACACATATCAATATCACGTATAGCATATGCGTGCGTGTCCCGGCCTCGAATGGGGGACTCGGTGAATAGAATCATATATGTCACATCAAATGTCATGCGTGCTTATGTAACGTGTCCCGGCCCGCCCGGTGAGGGACTCGGTAGATAACATGTCCCGGCCTGTCAAGGGACTCGGTAGAGGATCGGTCGGATACGGCGCCGTCATCGCATACGTGTCCGGCCCTCTGCGGTGGGTCTCGGTGAACAATGCGGTGGAGTACGCACGAGAACATGTCACGGCCGGGACTCGGTGAATAGACATATAGAGACTTGCACGAACGGTAGTGCGAAACCATATGCATACAAATCAAGACTCGGTACATATACACACTTACCAATACCGAAGATTCACTTGAATGGTCATACGTCTTTGTCGTCAGGCAACCGAAACATCGAGTTTACGAGAAGATATTCCTATCGGGATGTTCATAGCAAATTATTCATAACGATTACTCATATCATAATTGTTATATCGGATTACATACCAAGATCAGAATACTCTTATCGAGAATACTTTTATCGAATACTTGTATCCGAATATTCATGTCGAATACTTTTATCCCAATGCTTATGTCGGAATACTTGTATCAAAATACTTGTATCGAGAATGCTTGTATCAAAATAATTTATGTCGAATACTTATGTCAAAGTGCTATTTCATACTACTTATAGTAGAGTACTTTTATCAACACACTTATATGTCGGATTATTGCATATGATTTCTTATATCAATTTACATACTCACATCGGAATATTCACATCAAAGTGCTTATATGGAATACTTTATCAAAATATTCATATCAACATACTCGTACCCAAATGCTTATATCAAAATGCTCAAATCAAAATGTTCATATACGGATACTTATATCGAAATTGGAAGTACTCATATCGGATTACTTGTCGGAATAATTATATCAGAATAATCAAATCAATGTACTCATATCGGAACTTCTAAATGCTTGTATCAGAGAATGCATACGAATCCTAACAAACTCGGAACAACAGCCAAAGGTTCCCTTTGATCATCGTGCGGAAATATGTCAATTAGGACAATAGAAGAGGAATCGAGAATAGTGGGCCCACCTTGGGTCAAGTCGAGGTGGTGAACATGAATCACAAACATTAAACTATGGAGTCATCCACGAAAGTTTCGGAGCGATCCGATTTCGTTTGTAAAAGTTACGGACGTTTGAGCATTTTTCAACAAAACATAAGAATTATAGTTCAATTATATTGAATGAATAGTACACAAAATCGAACTCGGATTTCTATGAAATTGTCCCCGAGGCTCAAATCTCAACCTAGTATATCTAGGACATGCCAAAAGAAGGAAGGGAATAGCCTTACATACCTTTTCCGCCGCTTACGCTATTCCAAATTCAATTTCCAAATCCTCAAAAAAATCTACAAATGGTCACGTTTGCCAAATATTAATTAAAGTCTTTAAGAATTCAAATCTTGAATTAGCATTTGTCTGAGAAATTTCAGCGACATTTCCTGTAAATGCGTCATCCCAGAAATTTAACTCGGCCAATCCAACAACAACAAACCGAGAATGGAACTCGGCCACATTATCAATAACAACACCATTCACACCAATGCAAGAGCTATGTTACCAATATACTAACTTTCACTGATAGTTCACAATCGGTTTCAACTCCAACTCGAATCATCCAACACCTTCATTTTCATCACATAAACCATCACAACAACACACATATTAACAACATTGTTTTCACAATTAAAGAAAACGACGCCAAGATCACATTGGCTTCAAATCAGCCCGTAATCATTCCAACATCAATTTAAATCATCAAATTCTCATTTAAATATGTAGAATACATATATAAACAATCAAATTACCACGTAGAAACTTATTCATTTTTCTTACACAATATATGTATACCACGGCCAACACTAACACCATGAGCTTATAGTTTCCATACATTTTTCATCATGGAATTCACAACACAACAACAATCAAACTACTACATGAATTCAATCAATTGTTCCACGCACATACCCGTTCGGCCACCTTCCACATTTCCAACTTCAAGCAAATTCATTAAACTTTCATTTCCAATATAGAGTTCACAACATCCCCAACTAGAATATTACATAAAATCAACTCATCTTGCTTATACTAACTACACATACACACGGCCACACGTGCATACATACAAATACCATACCAACTTCAATATTCATTGGGTTTTATCCTTTCCTACATTCCACAACATAAACAAAGCTTTCATAAAATACAAGGGGAATTAAATCTTACCTTTCTTCTTTATCATCTTCACTTGACTAGAATACGGAAATGACGAAACGGATGACTTATCTTCCGAAACAATTATGCCACGTTGTAGGGGACCACTTGAATTAGTAGGAATACCACAGAAAATAATTTTTGGAACAAGTTTTCCCATTATGGCCAAATTTCCATGGGGTTGGTGAACTTATGCCTTCTTGCTCTCTTCTTCTTTTTTTTTTTTTTTTTTGTTCTCTTGAATAATGAATTTTTTTGTCTTACCACATAGCTTATATATATATATATAGTTATTGTAGGCATGTGAGGGGCACGTGCCCCATTACGGAATTTTCTTAAAATTCTAGCAAAGATGACTTATTTGTCATCATTTTCTTTCTTTTCTTTTTCTCACATGGCCAATATGGCCCTTTTAGAATTTTCAAGAAACTTGTGTGAAATTCCCGTTTTGCCCTCGACTTTCCTCAATTTTATCATTTTAGCCCCTAGCCTTCCACATTATTTCCATTGGCCATTTTGCAAGTTTCTCTTGTTACCTTGGTCTTTCCCAATATTTTCACACTACCAATGTTCATAAATAATATTCCTAACAACTTGTTCATTAAGATAACTTTCGAAAAAATAATCTTGTCCTTAACTTACCACGACCTTCTCGAATTATCCGAATGTAGGAAAAAACGGGATATAACATCCTCCCCCCCCCCCTTTAGAACATTCGTCCTCGAATGTTCAGCGATCTTATGGGGTCTTGTAGCACTTCGGGGGTCCCGTTTTATGGTCGTTCTTTTCTTTATGCCCATTCCTTATCCTTTACCTTATTCTCGCTTGGTCTTTACATGAATCCTCGTTCGGTATCATAGGTTCCCCTAACCCATTGGGCCAACTTATTATCCTTGTCCTTCCCTGGTCATCTATTGACATAAGCATACTTATCTTGATGTCTTTGTATTGGCGGTCGCCCGTCCATCGTTACTCTACTGGTCACTCTCCGATATGAATTCTTTACAAATATAATTGGATATCGTTTCACATCAACGATTCATATACTTTCATAGCGTATATTCTCATATAGAATAATTAAAGGGCTATGAACTATTTTCCAGTATCCGATGGACTCTTTTATTTCATTCATAGACACTACGTTCTTTCTTTATTTCAAAACTTTCAGACCACCAATTGTTGGTACTTTCGTTATAATAGTCGCTGTCACTCGAGATATCTTTTGAATCTTTCATTTTCTCCATTATCCTTTGCGACCCTTTCTTGCTCTCTCTATTACTCTCTAAAACATGCCGCTGCGCACTTAAGTACGGCGCAACTTTGCCCAGTGTGAGGGATTCGAATCGTAATCTAATATATATAACATATTCTCCCCCCCTTTTTAGGGAGATATTCTCATCCGTCGACGGTCTCGAGTACCCTTATTTGAATAGTGCCTCCTTACCGTAAATCTTAGGTTCTTTGGGATTCACACGCCCGCCGATACATTCACAAGTGTGATATCGTACGTCTTCACATATACATGCATATATTTACTATCAACTAACCCGCGAAAATACCTCAAACGCCATTCGAGCCTATCTAAATCCCAAAGTTGTAACGTACTTTTGTCTCTTCTCTAGTCTGGCCTGTCGCGTGCTACGTGGCCTCTTATGGTCTCCAACCGTCTCGTATATTCTAATTTCACTTAGGCTATTCCGATTTTTTTTTTCATTTGTCTTTTACAGCTAAATCTTTGGGATTTCTTGCATACTTCCCAGGGGGTCACCCATCCTGAAATTGTTGCCACCTGAGCACGCTTAACCTCAAAATCTTGGTGGATTTTGGTGCTTTAACGCTGATATAATCACGTCCACTTCCTCGTATGACCTTTACTACATAATCTGGAGCAAGTCAAGATTTTTCAGATTCCAAGACATATTCGTAATACGTCCTTTCTCGTACAATTACTATTTTACCCTTGTCGGTCTTCCATATCACCTTTACCAATTCTTATCATTCAAAATCTGTACGCAGCAGATACCAACAATGCTTCACAGAGTATACGGCCATGTACCACATTCCAGCCATCCGGAACCACCAATTACAGGTAACAAATCAAATACGTCGATACATACCGTAGTGACCTTTCATATCGTCACTTACCTCCTTCCACCGTATGTAAGGCTTACACGGGGGAATTTCATTTTTCCTATAACTTAGCTCTATCGCACGATCTATGACAGAAAGAAGGTCAACAATACCTAAATGCCCCGTAGCCTCCTGTTTATAAATGTGGCGCGCTTCACACCATAAACAGGACTCTACCGGACACGACTTTGCAGACAACTCCTAGGACAGACCTGCTCTGATACCACTTTGTCACACCCTAGCATCCCTAGGGTGTGATGGGCACCCGACCCCTTATTCGGAGCCAAGCGAACCCACAGACTCTTATTAAATGCATAATTTCCTCGGACCCTGAAATCAAGTAAAAGTGAAATACATGGTACATTTTTCAGAAATATACATATTTTTTTTCTTTGTAAATTTCAAACCAACCAAATGCGTAATTACGCGGACTTTATAACATAATACAAAACAACACGTCGGCTGATGGAGCCGCTTATTAAAGCCGACACACCATGCCCCGACTGCGTACGCAAAAGCGTTAACATCATTCGAAACCATAACACATATACTATGCTACGACTCGGCGATCCTCCGGAGAACAAATGGAGTTTGCCACCATATTTGGGATATCTTCTATAATGTCTTCAACTCGTGCAGGGAGTACACGCGGCATGAAACGCGGCCACGAAGAAAGGGGGTCAGTACGAAAAATGTACCGAGTATGTAAGGCATGAAATACAGAACAGAGAATCATAGCCAAAAAGGAAACTCTACAGAACTAGTAAGACTGTGAAAAGTCATCATTACGTTTCCTTTTGCGTAACAAAGTAGTAGATCTCAAATCATAATTCAAATACATATATATATACATACTTATGCACGTAACGTGTCCCGGCCCTTTAGTGAGGGACTCGGTGAATAAAGTCAGGCATATCAGTACCACATACCCTTTTATACATATAACGTGTCCCGGCCCTGTTGTGAGGGACTCGGTAAATGGAATCACACATATCAATATCACGTATAGCATATGCATATAACGTGTCCTAGCCCTCGAATGGGGGACTCGGTGAATAGAATCATATATGTCACATCAAATGTCATGCATGTATGTAACGTGTCCCGGCCCGCCAGTGAGGGACTCGGTAGATAACATGTCCCGGCCGCCTTCGTCAAGGGACTCGGTAGAGGATCCGGTCCGGATCGGCGCCATCATCACATACGTGTCCGCCCTCTGCGGTGGGTCTCGGTGAACAATGCGATGGAGTACGCACGAGAACATGTCTGGCCGGGACTCGGTGAATAGACATATAGAGACTTGCACGAACGGTAGTGCGAAACCATATGCATACAAATCAAGACTCGGTACATATACACACTTACCAATACCGAAGATTCACTTGAATGGTCATACGTCTTGTCGTCCGACAACCAAAACATCGAGTTTACGAGAAGATATTCCTATCGGGATGTTCATAGCAAATTATTCATAACAGATTACTCATATCATAATTGTTATATCAGATTACATACCAAGATCAGAATACTCTTATCGGAATACTTTTATCAGAATACTTGTATCCGAATATTCATATCAGAATACTTTTATCCCAATGCTTATGTCAGAATACTTGTATCAAAATACTTGTATCAGAATGCTTGTATCAAAATACTTATGTCAGAATACTTATGTCAAAGTGCTATTTCATACTACTTATAGTAGAGTACTTTTATCAACACACTTATGTCAGATTATTCATAACAGATTTCTTATATCAATTTACATACTCACATGAATATTCACATCAAAGTGCTTATATCGGAATACTTATATCAAAATATTCATATCAACATACTCGTACCCAAATGCTTCTATCAAAATGCTCGGAAATCAAAATGTTCATATTTGGATACTTATATCGAAATTGGAAGTACTCATATCGGATTACTTGTCTTAGGAATAATTATATCGAATAATCAAATCAATGTACTCATATCGGAACTTCTAAATGCTTGTATCGAGAGAATGCATACGAATCCTAACAAACTCGGAACAACGACCAAAGGTTCCCTTTGATCATCGTGCGGAAATACGTCAATTAGGACAATAGAAGAGAGAATCGAGAATAGTGGGCCCACCTCGGGTCAAGTCGAGGTGGTGAACATGAATCACAAACATCAAACTCTATGGAGTCATCCACGAAAGTTTCGGAAGCGATCCGATTTCGTTTGTAAAAGTTACGGACGTTTGATCATTTTTCAACAAAACATAAGAATTATAGTTCAATTATATTGAATGAATAGTACACAAATCGAACTCGGATTTCTATGAACGGAATTGTCCCCAGGGCTCAAATCTCACCTAGTATATCTAGGACATGCCAAAAGAAGGAAGGAATAGCCTTACATACCTTTTCCGCCGCTTACGCTATTCCAAATTCAATTTCCAAATCCTCCAAAAATCTACAAATGGTCACATTTGCCAAACATTAATTAAAGTCTTTAAGAATTAAAATCTTGAATTAGCATTTGTCTACAGAAATTTCGGCAGCATTTCTCCTGTAAATGCGCCATCCCCGAGAATTTAACTCGGCCAATCCAACAACAACAAACCCGAGAATGAAACTCGGCCACATTATCAATAACAACACCATTCACACCAATGCAAGAGCTATGTTACCAATATACTAACTTTCACAATAGTTCACAATCGGTTTCAACTCTAACTCGAATCATCCAACACCTTCATTTTCATCACATAAACCATCACAACAACACACATATTAACAACATTGTTTTCACAATTAAAGAAACGACGCCAAGATCACATTGGCTTCAAATCAACCGTAATCATTCCAACATCAATTTAAATCATCAAATTCTCATTTTCGTCGTAGAATACATATCGACAACAATCAAATTACCACGTAGAAACTTATTCGGTTTTCTTACACAATATATGTATACCACGGCCAACACTAACACACGAGCTTATAGTTTCCATACATTTTTCATCATGGAATTCACAACACAACAACAATCAAACTACTACATGAATTCAATCCAATTGTTCCACACCTATACCCATTCGGCCACCTTCCACATTTCCAACTTCAAGCAAATTCATTAAACTTTCATTTCCAATATAGAGTTCACAACATCCCCAACTAGAATATTACATAAAATCAACTCATCTTGCTTATACTAACTACACATACACACGGCCACACATGCATACATACAAATACCATGCCAACTTCAATATTCTCATGAGTTTTATCCTTTCCTACATTCCACAACATAAACAAAGCTTTCATAACATACAAAAGGGAATTAAATCTTACCTTTCTTCTTTATCTTCTTCACTTGACTAGAATACGGAAATGACGAAACGGATGACTTATCTTCCGAAACAATTATGCCACGTTGTAGGGGACCCTTGAATTAGTAGGAATACCACAAGAAAATAATTTTTGGAACAAGTTTTCCCATGGCCAAATTTCCATGGGGTTGGTTGAACCCATGCCTTCTTGCTCTCTTCTTTTTTTTTTTTTTTTTTGTTCTCTTGAATAATGAATTTTTTTGTCTTACCACATAAGCTTATATATATATATATATATAGTTATTGTAGGCATGTGAGGGGCACATGCCCCATTTCTAGAATTTTCTTAAAATTCTAGCAAAGATGACTTATTTGTCATCATTTTCTTTCTTTTCTTTTTCTCACATGGCCAATATGGCCCTTTTAGAATTTTCAAGAAACTTGTGTGAAATTCCCGTTTTGCCCCTCGACTTTCCTCAATTTTACCATTTCGCCCCTAGCCTTCCACATTATTTCCATTGGCCATTTTGCAAGTTTCTCTTGTTACCCTTGGTCTTTCCCAATATTTTCACACTACCAATGTTCATAAATAATATTCCTAACAACTTGTTCATTAAGATAACTTTCGAAAAATAATCTTGTCCTTAACTTGCCACGACCTTCTCGAATTATCTGAATGTAGGAAATACGGGATATAACACATACAGCCCGATCCATATATAATATAATAATCTTTGAGCAACGTACGGCCCGATCCATATATAATATAACAATGCCGAGGAACGTACGACCCGATCCATATATAATATAATAATGCCGAGGAACGTACTGCCTGATCCATATATAATATAATAATCATATATATACTGTACCCGACCCTCTAGTGAGGGACTCTGTGAATAATGCAATGAAACTGTGCACGAATACATACCCGGCTCGGGACTCGGTAAAATGATGTAATAACAGCATGCACGAGTAGAATATCATGAGCAACCATATGCAAACTATATCAACATCTGGGACTTAATAGAATGATTAGATTGAGCCGACACTTGAGAATCAAAGACAACTGTCATGTCAAATCTTAACTGAGAACTAGAATTCATTGGAGTCATGTATGTTCATCGTTCGCTCGTTTATGTAATTCATGCCAAAAAGAAAGAAGGGATAGCCTTAACATACCTTGTCCGCTTCTTAAGCTAATCCAAACCTAAGTCTCGGGCTTCCCAAGATATACAACAATGTCAGTAGATACCAAACATTAGCCATAGGTACTTAGGAATCCAACCATAAGCTAGCACGTCATTTATAAAAATTCGGACAACATTTCCTTTATAAATTCAAAAACCCTGAGTATTTAACTCGGCCAAATCATCAACAATAATACCAACAACCATATTAAAAACATCAACAATTAATCTAATCGATCCAACCCCTCAACATATAAAAATAGCTTCAATAATTCACACAATAATGCGACGAGCGGCAAGCTCGGCTTGTCAATTAAATAATAGTTTTAAACCCCATCTTCATTCCAAAATTTCTCAACAATATTAAAAACAACAACAACACCTCCAGGTTATTCAATTAATTTCCATTCATATAATTTGATAAGAAAAACCTCCCAAAACAGTCCACCGAACTACAACAACAATTTATCCGATATAATTTTCGTATTTCTTCCATCTAGCAATGTAGATACGACTTGGATAAATCAAATATATCTAGGAGAGAGAATTTCTTACCTTATATGAAAAGAAGTACTCTTCTTCCACTTTACTTCACTTTGAACAAAAGCTCGTATTCAACAACACGACATAACATAACAACGAGATCGAAGCGGTGAGCGAAACCCGTAAAAGATAATTAAATAGTGTTGATGTAAGGAAAATAGTTGATCAAGTTGCTTCATATCTTCGTAATTCTCATGGAAATATTGATGTAAATAAGTTTTGCTGCTGCACACTCTTCTTGTATAATTTATCCAACCCAAAATGAGATCATTAGTCACTTTTGTATTTCTTATATTACGGACATGTAGCACTTAATCCCTTTGACACCTAATTACTTCAAAAATAATCTTAGTGTCTTTATTTTCCCTTGCTTACACGTGTACTCAATTGTTGTAGCTTTACCCTTATCAACTTGCACAATAATTAATTTCTTTATTCTCCCACTTTATTTCAACATTTAACCAATTATCCACATAATTAATTTTTCGATCCCAATTTACTCTAATAACAATCATTTCCCACACATTTCTTATACTTATTGTCATGCCCGTGTGATATAGCAGTAGTCCATAACATCATTTGCCACACATAAAATATTATTTTCAATTATCGTCGTAACACTTTTTCGTCTTAAATCATTTCAGGATTTCATTCTTTGTATACACCGAGCTGTTGATTTTCATCCTTGGATATGATCAAATTCTGCGGGCTCGGGTAAATTTGCTCATACTGGACGGTTTCATTTCCTGGTCCATTATACGGGGTATTATAGCTTGGACCGTATTTCATTCAAATAAATCTCGAACATCGACAAAACTTATTTTCTTCGATTTGTTTAACTTCTAATCCTTACGATACATCTGTACCATCACTCTAACCTCCTATAAGCTTGGGGGAATAACTTCACTTCCGTTACTATTGTCATTTAACTTGCACGCTTTCCAACGCATGAAAACACGGGATGTAACAAGAGCAGTTCATCCTAGGGTTTTTCTGCGAGCCGTGTCCGTAGAGTCTTGTTTATGGGTGTGAAGCGCGCCACACTTATAAACTAGAGGCTGCAGGGCATTTAGGAATGATTGACTCTTCTTTCTCATCTTAGATCGTGCCGCAGAGCTAAATTATAGGATGTGATATCCCTGATTCTAATCCTAAATGTTTTGATTATGGATGAGTAGTTGATTACGCCGCTATGAAATAATTGATGAGACGATTGTTACTCCGAAAGGTATGTTTCCTGCCTTATTGATATTGATAGAATTTGATATGAGAACCTGAGCTAAATGTTACGGGTATTGTGGTCGCCCTGTGAGGCATTGGATGTATTTTCTGGGCTGTGTGCAGGAATGAGGCAGTAAGAAGTATAGTGGAAACTCTGCCGAAATTTTTACAAATTGAATTGTTTGAATGTCTATCCTATAGAGAAAGAATGAAGGAAAATGTGACAATCAGATGTTTTGTAAGTCATGATTGAATGAACAATTATCAGATGCCTTCAAAGAGAAGTTTTAGAATGATTGTAATTTAATTTAAGGGAAGAACCCTGGAGGGGGAAAAATGATTAGTAATTAAAGGAGTTGGAATAAGTGCATTCAAGATTTCGAAGAATTGAGATTATTGAAGGTATACGGAAAGTTGACACTAAGAATTCAAGTGCAGTATTATGATTTATAGTTTGGTGAGTAAGAGATAACGAAGAGATATTGATAAGGGAAAGAAAGCTAACGAGTAAGGAAAATTTTTACTCTAGAAGTATATATATATATATATATATATATATATATATATATATATATATATATATATATATATATACATATGATCGGGACGGGTTGATGACAGGCACACAGACTCGTTTATCAGACTTCCCTATATGATGTGGGTTTACATTGGGATTTAGAAGTCACTAGTCATTCGACTTTAAGGGGATTTTGAGTATTTGATAGTTGGTACTATTCTGAAAATCATGATGGGCAAGTTACTTCGGGTATTAATGATGACCTTGAATTCAAGAATGAGAAATGGTTAGGTAAGTTAGTTTGTATTTATGATTGTTTTCTGGATTGCTTATACAACTTCTAAATGTGATGTTGCTTGGCCGACGAAGGAAGTAGAGATTGTATCAAGCTTAGGAATATGTGGTGTATTTTTGGCTAATGGATAAGAAGACTTCACCTCAATTTTTTTTTTCAAACGGGCATTGTGAAGGTTATTTGACGATAGAGAAATTAGGTGTGATGTCGATTTATGTGTAAAGAGAGTAGGTGTACAAGTAAAGATAAAATATCGTAAGGATCAATTCAGTTGCTACAGGAGAGTAAAGGATGTGAGGTTGGTTCTTTTAGACAAGGAGACAGGGTACAAGTACGAGTAAAGATTTCTAAGTAAAGTTATGTCGCCGGGATTCACAGTTAGGATGTCGAAAGATATACTAGGAAGACCTACAGATTTAGACATACGAAAAAGGGAATATGAGAAACCAGAATAGCCCGAGGGAATTAGGAGCATATGAGCTTTGCAATTAGAATTTCGAAATGATTGTGAGTTATAAGTCTGGCTAGTTGGTCAAAAGAGGGGAGATGTATTAAAGCTACAGATTCAGGATAAAATCAAATGGCAACGGGATATCTCGCAAGAAAATGTATTGAAAAGAGATAAAAAGATAAGTCACGAGTGGCTACATCGAGTATTATGTATGCCCTTATGATTGATGTTATGACATGTTAAAAGTATTGATTGTGTTGTATGTCAAAATTGAGGTAGCAAGCGCTACAGAGAGAATCGGGATTGGGTTTTCTCGAGAATTAAAGTCAGATAGTGGTAACTCGACCAACAATATAAGAAGGAGCATTAGGAAAAAGAAGGTTATGATATCATGAAGGAGGGAGAAACTTGGACAAGTAAAATGTATACCCATTGAGGGTCAGATAATATATAATTGAGGAAAAGGTTAGGATGAAAGCAAGATAGCAGACGATAGGATCAAGTTTAAATAAACCAACGGGAGATAGAGTAAGGTTGTACATGACAAAGGATGAATGTAAAGACTCCGAAACCAACCTATACGTCCTTATAACCAAAACTAAGAAGGTTGTAATAATGGGCATAGGTGCATCCTTAAGAAGAAATAAACAGGTCTTATGAGAGCGATAAGAAAATTTTAAATCCTGAGATTTAAACAGGAGGATGGATGTGGGCCTATGATTGGTACGGCTATTTAAGGGAAGAAAGTAGCTCAAGAAGAGATTTTTAGCGACAAAAGGGATTCGCACTCGTAATGAAACACTCCAAAGTTTCCTAACCTAAGAGTAAAGGATGACTAATGGAAACAGACATTTTACAAGTAAAAGAAACTATGAGGACCAAAGGAAGGAGGAGGTGTTAACGAAATGTTTAAAGGGAATTATGTGATAGTCAACACGACAAGGAGAAGGTTAATGACTCAGTAGGCTTGCCCAAAGAAACTGTTACACCTCGAAAAATTTTCCGTTGATGCACATTAAATAGGCTAATGAGAAGTACGAAGTATACGATGTTTCAATAAGTAATATATAGCATTTGATGATTCTAAGTAAGATTTGAAAGACATTCGATGTTAGACGAGAAAGTTGCCAAGAGAAAGCCATGTATGCGATAAGTAACGGAAGGGATTTATGAGTAGTAAGTCGATGACAACTTAATGATGTGTTGGGGAAGAGTTATAACACCCCTTAGGTTGTTAATGAAGTGATAAACAAGTGCTAAGAAGGTTCCATAAGGATTGGAGATCAAACGAGACGACGGGATCGAACTTGGTGGAGCAGTGGGTTTCACGGCCAGGTTCCACGGACCGTGGATGGGTCCGTGGAACTGCCAGCAGAGGAGACGACTGGCTGGTTATGAACCATGACCAGCTCCATGGAAAACACTAGGTTCCACGGACCGTGGAACAGTCCGTGGAACTCCCGACGGGCTGAAATGTTCCAAGTTTATAAATGTGATTCCAACTTCACTATTTCATTTCCAACACTTCTCCACTTCTCTCTAAAGTCTCTAGGGCATCATATATATTTCATGAACAAGAATTCAAAGGAAATAAAAGGTTCCCATCATCAAACCAAGTGAATCAAAGTAAGAAAACCCATTAAAGTTCATCAAAAACAAGGAATTCAAGCGAAGGAAAATCTAGCATTTTGCTCAAGTGAGGTATATGCAACCAAGGTTCAATCCTACACCATCTAAGGTAAGTTTTATGATGTTTCCATGTTGTTTAAAGTATTTGGAAGTTGAAACACTTGGATTACAAAAGAATATAAGAAATGGGACATGAATGTGCAATAGTGCCACTTTTGAGTAAATGTTTGGAACGAGTTATGATTCTTGATGCTTTGTGAATATAATCATGTTATACGTGATATTGAGAGTATGGAAACCAACATTTTATTTGAATGAACTTATTGTCGAGTTATGACTAGGAATATGGGTAAATAGAAGAGAATTGTGAAGTAAGAGTAATGTAGATGACTGAAGGCTATTGTGATGATATTGTGAATGTTGTTATTGATGTTTAGGAGTTGATATGTAATACGAGGGAAGTCGTATAAATAAAGGGGATGCTATCCGATTTTCTGTAGAATTAGTCATGAATGCTAAGCTATCTATTATCTAATGAGTATGCACTTCAATGAAGGTACAACGTGAGCCTTGAAGAAGAACG
>NW_026725856.1:0-39780 GCF_029784015.1 Lycium ferocissimum
TTGTGCATTCTATACATATGCTATTGACCGTGCCGGGGGTTAAAACGCCATATTATATGTATATGGGAGGGAGAAAGGATGGTGTTATATAGGGTTCCCCACGTCTGGGCCCCGGAGATGATATAGGAGGGGCACACGTTCCGCAAAAAAAATAAGGGAAAGGGGGAAAATATGATATGAGGGTTCCCAAGGGCGTGCATTATTTATATATATACATGTAGCCTATATTTATATACGGTAGGTTATCGTTGAGAAATGTAGTTACGCCCCCCGGTTTTTCTTATACATTTTGCAATGGAATCCGGTTCATAAAATTCTATGTGGACATAATGGCTTTGAGTTCCATTCCCCTTTCTGATTCTTAGATTATGTTTAGATTTTCCCTTTAAATAAGATATTATCCCGCACTCCCTTTCCGGGGAGAGGGGGGGTTTCCCGCGGTTCGGTAGATATCGGGGGCCCCGCGTGGGACCTCTTTCCCGGGGGGTGGGTCGCTCCTTTGATCGGGGGTCTCTTTTTGTACCCATTTTTTTGAGATTTATATGCATAGGGTAGAGGGGGCCCCCCCCGTCTTTTGACTTTGTACCCCCGGAGATAAAAAAGGGGGTTGTATGTTTTGTGGGATGATTAGCCGTCGGATTTTTTTTTTTGTTACGTATATGTGCCCTGTTGGCTTGTTTTTTCCCTTTTATCTATATATATATATTGAGCGATTCTTTAGTCCCCCTTTCATCCCGGATGAGTTGGGTTTGTTACTTAGGGCCCGTGTGATCGGGGATCTAAGTATGGGGTGTTTGGTCCTAGATGGGAACCTCACGGTTTTCGGTTTCGGCGTGCACGCACCTAATTTTTTATCCAAAAACCCTTTCCCAAACACCCGTCGAAAAATTTTGAGGTGAACCCCTTTTTGGTTTAAAACTAAACATCACATTTTCCCTAAGGTTGATGCCCTCTTCTTTCGTCGTCCAAAACTCTCCTTTTAAAGTTATAAAAACAATCCGGAAACAATCAAATTTGCGATCCCACCTAACATTTCCTTTTGGTTCAAGGTCATCTTAATACCTAAGTAACTGGCCATAATGATTCTGGGAATAGTAAACTATAAATACGAATTCCCGAAGTCAAATGGGGACCGAACCCCTGAAAACTCCTCATATAGGAAAGTGAAAAACAGGTCGATTTTTGTCGATCTTTTTATATATATAAACTTCTGGAAAAATTTTCCCCCACTGGTGCTTTTTTCCCTATCAATATCTTTTCGTTATCTCTTTGCTGATCTATAATCGTAATACTGCATTTAAATTCTTAGTGTCAACTTTCCCTATATCTTCAATAAGTCTCAATTTTCTGAAATCTCAAATGCAACTCATTCCGGTTCCTTTAATTACTAATCATTTTCCCCTCCAGGGTTCTTCACTTAAATTAAATTAAAATCATGTTAAAACTTCTCTTTGAAAGTGTCTCATAATTGTTCATTCAATCATAACTTACCAAACATCCGATTGTCACAATTTCCCTTCATTCTTTCTCTATAGCATAGACATTCAAATAATTCAATTTGTAAAAGTTTTAGCCTGAGTTTCTATACTTCTTATCGCTCATTCCCGCACACAAAATTTTAAAAACACATCCAATGCCCTCACGGCAGCGATCACAATTACCCGTAACATCTAGCTTGAGTTCTTGCTATCCATCAGTCTATCAATATCGGTAAGGCGAAACATACCTTTCAGAGTATCAACTTCAATTCTCATCAATTACCTCATGGCATTATAATCAACTACTTATCCACAATCAAAACATTTAGGGTTAGAATCAGGGACATCACATCCTATAATTTAGCTCGACACGATGAGAGATGAGAAGGGTCAATAGTTCCTAAATGCCTGCCGGTGCCT
Source organism: Lycium ferocissimum (assembly GCF_029784015.1). Taxonomy (NCBI): domain Eukaryota; kingdom Viridiplantae; phylum Streptophyta; class Magnoliopsida; order Solanales; family Solanaceae; genus Lycium; species Lycium ferocissimum. Next base: position 1,899 of record NW_026725856.1, read on the forward strand.
CTTGTTTATAAGTGTATGCGCCATACCCATAAACAAGGCTTCCTACCGGGATACGGCTTGTAAAAGACACTACCTAGGACAAATTGCTTTGATACCACTTTTGTCACGACCCACCAGAGGGGCATGACGGGAACCCAAAACTAACCTACCGAGCACCTATGAACATCCATCTCATAATCATCTCTAGGTGGACCATAAAGATAGCTCGTGGGTATCATGGTCTATAAGGGCATATGCCACAAGATAACGACACATTTCTAGATAATCCTCAACAATTATACCCATCATCACAAGCCGACAAGGCTGTCAAAATACCATACAACAATAAGAACCGGTAGGGTTATGAAACGTCTAACAGTACACACATGTCAATTCACCTACATAGAATACAAGTGACCATAAAGACCAATACCAAATAGACTACAGCTCCGAAGTAAGTGGAGTGCTCTTGAGAATCCATTGATAATGCATCAACAGATGCGATCCGTCTCCCTTCTTACCTGCTGGCATGAGAGCAGCGTCCACAAGAAAGGACGTCAGTACGAACAGTGTACTGAGTATGTAAGACATTAATAACTACATAACAAGAAATATAGAACATAACATGATATAAAGATAGCATGTACATCTGCTTACCTCATAAGGCGGATCCCATGCATGCTTAGCCTTTTTAAAGAAAATATTATTTTCATACATATAATACATAATAGTGCTAGGCCCAATCCGTATGTCATCGATAGCCCGCGTCCGGGCCTCCCGGGTTCGGGGTAATCATCACACGCCGCCCACTAGTGGTACTGCCCCGCCATATAGGCACGGTGTTATTATTATTATCCATAAGTCGCCCACTGTAGTGGTGCTGCTCAGCCATATAGGCACGGTGTGAGAAAATACTTCATATAGGCACGGTGTGAGAAAATACTTCATATAGGCACGGTGTGAGAAAATACTTACATATATATAAAGCATGCATGAGAGCCCAAGTAAAATCTACAACTCTATCAGAGTGACTCAAGGTCAGTAACCTCCGATCTATATTATGGAGCAATCATCATCGCTATATCTCACCTTGAAGGAATAATTATCATAAGGTGAGATCAACAATAATGAATAAAATCAAGAAATTCATGATAGAAACTCAATAATCTCATAATAGCATCAAGACTGTAAACTTTAGAATCTCTAGAAATGGGATCATCATTATCATCATAGGAAACATCTATCTTTAACAATAGAAGAACTTTGAGAATCATGAACTTCGAGCTTTTTAGGAATAAGGATATTATGGAAAACATGTATGGGTTCATAAGAAGAGAATCATGCCTTTAGAAAGAAAGGGACTAGTCTTACTATACATTTTCAGTCGCCTTAACTTCAACTACTTAACGCTTATCCTCCCAAGCTCGCAAATCTACATTCAAAAGAATTCATACTATTGTTAGGCTTATCATCACATGCTCGTCTTAAGCCTTCAAATTAAATTCTCTTATAATCTGCCGAAATTCTGCAGCATCTCCCCTGTATTATTTACTTTCTCCAAATTCCAAAACAACTCCCAAACATCATTAACAACATCAACCATAATGTAATTAAGATACTACATGACAAAGGTATACAAATCCGTCTGAAACTTCCTTCGAAAATCAATCCATAAGCCAACAACATCAACATATCTATCTATGACCTTTATGCCATGTTTTCCCTTACTTTAAACCATTAAAATACACAAAAGAAACGACTTAATATCAAACTCAAGATGAAAAACATACCTTATAACTTGAAGATCATCACCTCACACCATTCACCCTAAAGCTTATCTGCCACAACTTCAATTAGAAGTACGAACAAGCTCTTTCCATGAACTAGTTAAGGAGTTTATGGCTTGATCTTCTCTTGATTTGATTTGGAATGATTTGAAGTGTTGGAGAGAGCTCATAGGGTCTAAAAGGTTCGGTTTTTATGAAAATATGAGCCCCAAAGTCGTGGCCCATCTTTGATTCGTCGAGATTCGTTGTTAATTTTACAAACCCGAACTTAATTTGATGTAGGAACTCCTAAATTTGCTATAGCTTGGTGTAAAAATGTTGGATGAATGTTATGGGAGCTTCTAGAGAAATGTGGAGATGCGAAATAGTGAAAATGAGGTGATTTAGATGACTAAAGAGGGTATATATAGTAGTCCAATTCGGTTTGTCTTTGATGGGCCAAAATTGGTGGGCCTTTTTAAGTGGCTTCTAGAATTTCCGAGTAGGTTCGCGGGCTTCTGGCAGTCTATTTTAAAATGCCGATAACTCCCTACTCCGATATCGTATTGATGAACAGTTTGTTGCGTTGGAAACTAAACTCAACGAACTTCATTTTAGGCTCTTGAAACACCTCAAAACTCCTGATAACCAATAGATATACCTCTCTGAATTTGACTCAAAATTCTGTTCAAAATTCTTCCAAATTTTTTTCCAAATTTTTGACAAACTTATTTTCTTCGATATGCTTGATCCCGGAATCTTCCGAAACTTTCCATACGTGATATTTATCATTAATTTTACTTGATAAGGGTCATGTCCTTTGGTTCCAAGGTTGTCCTTCCCTGTTACGACATACGAGGTCATAATTCATCCTTTACTTCATTGTCACGTACTCACATGGCTTGTACCTTTCAAAACTTCATGGGACTTCTCCGATACTCCATTAATACGGTGAAATACAGGTGCTTATGCTCTGAAAGTGCGAAGTGTAACAATTTCCTTGTAATCGTACCTTTAGCTTATAATCGTACTCAGTAATAGAATTGGAGAAAACAAATCATCTATGTAATGAACTACTCATAGACCTGACTTCCCCACAGTGGGATACGTAGGCAGTCCATCTTTGGACCCGATCGCTTTATTAATAAAACCAAAACTCAATTACTTTATTTCGAACTACGTTCGACCTGAATTCCAACTGCGACAGGATACATAGGCGCTTTCGAGCTCGGTCGTCATAAAAGAAAAACCAAGAAACCCCTAGGAAACCACAGAGACAATAAGGCTGAAAAAGTCAACATGATCAAGTTTGTAAGGGTCAGCACAAGAATCAGACAGCATCAACCTTACACTGGGGTAGAATTTTTTAGGGCACCTCAAAAATTCCTATCAGAAACCGTCGACAAGGAAAAAGACAGAGAAAAGCAGTACCTGGGGCAGAATTTTTGAGGGAACCTAAAAAATTCCTGCGTAGCAAGACAAAGCAAGCTTTGCTCAGAGCAAATCTTGAAACCGGGGCAGAATTTTTGAGAAAGATCTCAAAAGTTCTACCAATGTGAAAGTCAGCAATCCTACCTCTAGGAAGAATCGGAAGAACTCATTCGAAGAAAACACACGTTATGACACATAAAAAAATGAAACAAACATTTATTTTGAGGAAAAAGCAGCATACATTTTGTAAAGTTTTTACTCTGAATTTTTAAAAAATAGTATAATTACCTCCCCAAAAACATCTCTCAAAATGCTGAGCCTAAGAGGGTTCAAAGGAGCATCAAGAGGAGACGCCAGATGGGAAGACAACAACGCTAATCGGCTTCTTAGGAAATTCATAATTTTTTACGTGGATGCAATTTTTTTTTTGTTTACAGGACAACAGGCCCGCCACCAACCAGTTTACTCACGACAAAGGCGAAAGGCAAAGCTCAACTCAGCAGGAAAGGACCAAGAAGGTCACGACCAAAAATGGGTAGTAAAGACACATCTGGCCACAAGGGTCATAGAGCAAATGAGAGTAAAGACGAATCCAACCAAAAGGGTCACACAAAGAGTGAACAACCAATATATATCAGACCAATAGGGTCACGATTGATGAGCATAAAGATATATACGACCAAAAGGGTCATGACGAGCATAAAAGGGCACATCCGACCACAAGAGTCAACAACCAATACAACGGACGAAAGAAAGATTATCCAGCCACGAGGGCCATATTTGTCATCTGCATGCCAACAGGGCCATTCATTTACTTTGTCAAGAGGGCCATTCATTTATTTTCTATTGAGAGGGCCATTCATACAAACTGTCGAGAGGGCCATTTATACAAACCGCTTAGAGGACCATTCATACAAACCGCCGAGAGGGCTATTCATTCAAACCAGCCAAAAGGGCCATTCATACAAACTACCGAGAGGGCCATTCATACAAACTGCCAAGAGGGCCATCCATTCAAAAAAGCCAAGAGGGCCATCTATTCAAACAAGCCGAGAGAGCCATTCATACAACCTGCCGAGAGAGCACAAACTGCCAAGAGGGCTATTCATTCAAACAAGCCAAAAGGGCCATTCATACAAATTGTTGAGAGGGTCATTCATAAAAATTGCCGAGAGGGCCATTCATCTAAAATTCTGCAAAAAATAAGTGCATATTGTCAAATAAAAGGAAAAGGCACACAGCCGCCAGAAAGAAGCCGGCTTGCTGAAGCAGATCCAGACAAATTGCGAAGAAAAAGTGAAATTTTTTCTTACGCAGCCGGTCAAGATAGGGTGCCCATGAGAGTCAATCTCTCCGGCTAAGATTTGGAAGCCATCCGATCTCAGACTCAACCACAATTTATCTTGTTTTCGTTTTCTTTTCTATAAAAAACTGTGACCGGTCGAACACATGCCGGGAAATCTGAAAGTATTCCTGCATAAGGGACATACTCTTCTCCAGCAAGTCGAACTACATATGACCTGATTCCCAGAGACCAGGGATATGTAGGCGAACTCAAGACCAGAGGGTCGGTCACATTCTAACAATCATCCGGAAGAACCCCAGTCACAACAGTGAGGGTCTCCGGACTTTCCTTCTGAATCACTTAACAGTCTTTAGTTGAGTCGAACTACAGAGGGCCTGAATTCTCATATGACCTGAGATATGTAGGAAACCCAGAAACCAGAGTCCGACCACATATGTGAAAATTGCACGAAAAGATAAAGGGTGAAACGAGCCAGGTCAGTCAAAAATTAGGGTTAGTCAAATTTTGTTGCTCAGGGATGATCCTGCCATCCCCGAACACCGAAGGGACAGTTGTTGACACCTAATTTTTGACCTCCCATAATTTACTTTAATTACTCAAAGTCCTTGGAAAGTAAATAAAATGAGTTATGCTCGTTAAAGGGTTTAAATTATTTTTATCGGTTGTTCAAACTAATATTTTACTCCTTCAAATTGGTGAAAGGTTTTCATGGCATCACAAATCTATTTAGAAATTAATTGGCTCTTTTATGACATTTATGAGATGCTTGTTAGATTTAATCAAAGAAAAAAGGGCATTTTGCTAATAATCATTATTTAATTGTTAGATTGTCAAAATCAAAATTAGTAAACACTTTATTCCCTTTAATCCATGGAGTTTCAGCAATTTAAATAATTAACAATGTCACCCTTTAATTGTTAATTTTGCATAACTGTGTAATTTGTCAAAAAAATGTTACGACTTTCGGGGAACACATAAGTTCGCCCTTTTTTTTTTTGGGTAGCCTACTAATCCTGATCATCTCGCTTAACCCATCTTATACTCAACTTGTAACACTCTAACACGTTACCTCGGGTTATCCTTTGTCTTTAATTCAAACTCTTTTATTGTTCTTTCCCCCACTCACTCCTCTAATGTTCTCGCTTCCTGCTACTGGAGGTTTTTTCTATTTTTCTCTCTTACTACTCACAGGTCGCCGTGTCATTAGCGAACCACCCTATTGTTCACATATTGGTCTATAACCCAGCACAGTCATATTTTCTTTCACAACGTCACTGTAGTCACCCGTTATCGTTCTTTTGTCGTATTCTTTCCTGTAAACCTCCACTTTCTAACATTATATCGTTCAAAATCTCCACAGTTAATTCTCGGCACCATCCCAATTGCCGCTCTAGCTCCTATCCCTGTTTGTTGACTCTCTGGGTTTTTCTAACTGGTCTCGGCAAGGAATCCTGCCTGTAGCTCGAGTATCCATATCAAATATTTTGTGGTGTTGATTGCCTCTATCTGGTACTTACATTTCTCATATCCGCTTCCCCCCTTTAAGGGGTGCACTTATATTATTACCTGATTATATTCGCCTTATGTCTGCATTCCTCACTCTCGGTCAGACTACACTTTTGTTTCGACATTCCGATTCCTCTTACTATTTATGTGCTCACTTTCTCTCTCTTCCCAGCATCATTATGTCGGTACTTCCCAAGTCTACCCTATAGTAAAAATTATATCGGCTTGCCTTATGGCATTCATGCCACTTATTCTTATTTTTCGCTTGAACTCCGTCGTCTTGTCCAATTAATGCCTTCCGTATACCGTCACCTTAGTTGCCAGAATACGTACACCCGCTAATATAGCCGTGCACGGGGTATCACACGCTTACCTGTACACATATATAATTGCCAGCATCTCATTCCCAAAAGATCCCCCAAACACGACTCAAACTGACCCTAATTTTTGCGCCGTAATGCACCTTCTTTTTCTTTACCCGATCTAGTCCGCTCCGGCCTACACGGCCTCTTAAGATTTCCACCTACTCAGTATATTCTATGTTACACCTTGCATTTTGTGCGTATTCGGAAGAATTGGAAATGATTCAGAATGGTAAGAAATAAGGCTTTAATTGGATCCTACTTAATGTGCATGTGATGTTTAAGGAAATATCGACGCGGAAATATTAAGGAAGGTTAAGGGTAAAATTGGAATTTTGTAAATTAATCCCGTGAATTTCCAAAAACGATCCATCGTCGATTGGGCTTGGAAAAAAATGATGAAAATTTAGGCCCAAGGTATAGGGGTGGCCGGCCATGCAATGGCCTTGGCCAAGCCCATGAATTGGTCATGTGCTTCACATGTGACCAATTAATGAGTTATAAGTGAGGGAGAGTTCAAGAAAATTCAAGAAACAAAGAACAAAACAAAAAAAAAAAAGTTGAAGAACTCCAAAAAACAGCTCTCGGCCGAACAAAGGAGAAAGGAAAAAATAATTTCCAAGTCCTTTAATCTTGTTCCAAAAATTAGTATCTTGTGATTTTCTTGCTAAGTCAAGCCTCCTTTACAACTTGGTGTAGTGGGTTTGGAAGAAGGAGCACTTATTCATTCAAGTTGACAAGTTGTTCTAGTGAAGAAGTTTGAAGAGAAAGGTAAGGTTTCAATCCTTTTTCTATGTTATGAAGCTTTGATTTGTGTTGTGGTATGTAGAGATAAGTTGAAAGCATAGAAATATGGAAGTTTGCATGGTGGAAGGGCATGCATGTAGGTGGCCGTGTGTGTGTTCTAGTGTGTAGTGTGATTATGTTGAATTTTATGTTGTATTATAGTTGTGGTTATTGTGAAATTAGTATTGGAAGTGAAAGTTGAATGAAAATGGAATGGAATGGAAAAATGCATGTTGGCCGTGGGATGTATAGGTGGTGAAACCATGACGAATTTATTTTGTTTAATATGTTAGTTGCGTTGTTGTGATCGTTATAGCATAAATAAAGGTTTAACGATTTAAGTTTGGCATTAGAATTGCATATATGTGTTATAGGGAAGTATATGAGTTTTAACATAGTTGATATGTAATTATGGAAAAAGCCTTGTTTAGGTGCTAGTTATGATTGTTATTAATGAATTTGAGATATAACAATGTGTTATGAACATGTTGGATGAAGAATGGAAGTTTTGGACGAGTTATGGTTTCGGTGGAAAGTTTGTATATTTTGTGGATAATATGTAAAACTATATATAATGTCTTCAAATGATGTTGGGATGAGCTTGGTAAGCAAATGAGTATGTAAACATTGATATTGGTGTAAAATGTGAAGTTAGTTTGGAAGTTGTTATCTTATGTTGAAAGAAGACTATTCGTGTTAGTATGCGATTCTTGTTGTGGATTAATGTTGTTGGTTTGGTTGTTGTTGACATTTGAGCCGAGTTGAATTCTCGGGGCGTCATATTTATAGGGGAGGTGCTGCCGAAATTTTGTTAGACAAGTATTAGTGCAAAATGAATGCCTAAAACCTTATGGTTCACTTATGGCAAACTTGACCATTTGTAGGTTTTGGACGAAAAGAGAATTGAGTTTTGGAGAACGTAAAAGGCGCAAAAGGTATGTAAAGCTTTCCTATTCCTCTCTTGGCATGTCCTAAGTGTACTAGGATCGGATTTGAATCTCGAGAAGTGTTCTGTTCATCGGAATCCGCGTTCGAAAATGCCCCTTTCGTTCAATAGAATTGAATCCTTCAAGTGTGTTTTGATTAAAAAAAATTATGTAAATGTTTACAAATTGCCTAGAAAGTTATGGAACGTCCCTAGGACCTATATAGGTGATTCCATAGGCATAGTATACATGATTCAAGCCTATCGCTTCAGTTGTCCCGAGGTGGACCCACTAATTCCGATTTTACCCTTTTGCATTTATGATCGGTCTTCGCACGGCTCTAAAGGAAATGTTCTAACCACTACTTTAGCTACTAAATGAATTTTTTTTAAATATTTCCTTAAGTCTTATAATCTATTTTGAAACATGGAAATGATCGTAGAAAGGTTACTTCTATGAAATCCATTATGATATCCGAAATTCGCTTAAAATGATTCCGTCTTTTTCCATTGCTTGATTTGTCATTCGCTATGCTTCATTGAGTCTCTGAAAAATCTATATGATATTTTATTGCATTTAGTTTCTCACTACTCCACTCGTGGATGCCTCAATATTTCCCACACTGAGCCCGGGCCAGGATATGTTCTCAAGCGTATTTCTCTGCATTGTTCGCCGTGCTCCGGTGTGAGGGAGCATGCATGATACGTACATGGGTTGTGGTGTATGATGTGCCATGTACGCTTATATTGATATTTGATGATTATGCTTTGTTATGGCCATCTGGTATGATATGATCTGTTATGGTTGTGGCGCCAGTGTCGGGGGCGACCACGTTCTGACTGCCGAGTCCCTAACGGGGCCGGCTTTGGCATATGTTTTCTGCATGTATTGTTTCTGATTTCTGATATGCATTTTGATCAGCTATGTACTTCATTCATTCTCCGCACATTCTGTTTTGATCTTAATTTTATTTATTACAGTCTCTGCTTTACATATTCAGTACATTTTCCGTACTGACCCCCTTTCTTCGGGGGCTGCGTTTCATTCATACGGACACCCGCTTTGCGAATCATCCGCCCGCTTAGGCCATTTACCGGCTACTTTTTGCGTTGCTCCTTTGTTCGGAGCTTACATTTTGGTACGACCTTTTACCGATGCATATGTACATTCGGATTTGAGGGTACGACGGGGCCCTGTCCCGTCATATGTTTATGTTTTCAGTCTGTAGAGGTCTGTAGACATGTGTTGTCGGTTTTGTATATGTCCTGTGAGTTTTGTGTACGTTGGGGCTTGTACGTATATATTTTGTGACGGCCTGATCGGCCCTCGTGCGCCATATTCACTTTCGTGTATCCTCAGACTATGTCCTTTAATTATTATATATGCTTGTTTGCTATGATGCTAATATGGGATAAGGGTACGTATAAGTGCCCAACTCGGGCACGGGTCACGGCCTACGGGGTTGGGTCGTGACAAAAGTGGTATCGAAGCGGTTAGGTCCTTGGAATGTCTACGGCACCGTGTCTAGTAGAGTCCTGTTTATCGGTGTGTCGTGCACCACATCTATAAGCAGGAGGCTACAGGGCATTTAGGATGTTACCCTTCTTTCTTCCCTTAGATCGTGCGGTAGAACTGTATGAATAGGATGATTCTTTCCTAACGAACTGAACTGTTGTATTTTTAGATATGCCTCCGAAGAAAGCGACGGCTGCCCAGAAGGGCAAGTCCACAGCGCCCGGTGAGACTAGTCAGGTCCGCAGAGTCACTAGGGCCCGTGCTCAGCCTGAGCTGGAGACTGTGCCTCCGACAGCCAGCTCGGCGACGCCACCTGTATCAGAGGGGATTAGAGCCGTACCGGTTGCAGACCAGAGGGCGGCTTCACCGCCAGTTGTGGGAGCCCCAGCACCTCAGCCTCTAGCCCCACAGCCAGGGGCGGAGGACAGAGCTATGCGAGAGGCGGTGCAGTTATTGACCAGGTGGGTGGCAGCTCAGGAGCAGCTGTTATAGCCCGTATTTCGTGCGCTCGGACATTTCGAAGAAGTCGTGGAATGTGGAAGGTAAGATCGTTTTTTCAAAACTATTTTAATGCGCAAGTGGGTTATTAATATTATTTAGGAATATTGTTGATATGGAATATTGAGAAAGGTTGAGGGCGAAAAAGGAAAATTCGCAAAATAGTTCATGAAAATGTTTAAAAAGGCTAGGGGTAAAATGGTCATTTCATAAGAATTCAAGAAAGTTCCAAAAGGGGCCATATTGGCCATGTGAAGAAAAAGAATGAAAAATGATGACCAAAATAAGTCATCTTTTATTTTAGAAAAAGTTCAAGAAAAAGAAAGAAAATTCTAGAAAAGAAAAGAAAGAGAAAAAGAAAAAGAAAAGAAAAGTCTAGAAAAAAAAAAAAGAAAGAAGGGGGGGCATGTGCCCCTCACATGCTTTCAAACACTATATATATATATATATGCAAGTGGTCATCATTTTAATGAGAGAAAGACTTGGAGAGAAAGAAATAAAGAAAAAAAAAAAAGAGAAAGAAAGAAGGAGGATTCGGCCAAACATGGCCTAAAGAGAGTGAAGGAGAAAAATTATTTTTCCCTAGCATTCCAAGCAATTGGAAGGTCCTCTACAACATGGAAGGGTTGTTGGAACAAGAACATCACTTATTTGCACAAATTCATAACCCTAGTCAAGTGGAAAGTTGAAGGAAAAAGGTAAGAACTAATCTTCCTTTATGTATTATGGATGCTTGGTACATGTTATGGTATGGAAAATAGAAGGAAAAACATGAAATCAATGATATTGAAGTGTGGCCGTGTGGTGTGTGGTAATGGCCGAATATATGTGTGTTGTGTTGTCTTGCAAGGGAAGAATGGATTGATTCTATGTAGAACGTTGTTTGTTATTGTAATGTATGAAAAGATGAGAATTCATGGAAATGTGCATGTAGTGTATGTAGCATGTTGGTTGTTATTGAAATGCTAAGAAATGAGTAAAAATGCATGGAAGTATGTATAAAGTGTGGTGGTCGTGTGGTCCTTGTATGATGTAGGAGAAAATGAAACAATTCTATTTAGCATTTTGATTGTTATATTGTTGTTATATTGTATAGAGATGGATGAAAATGCATGAAGACATGTAAGGAGTGATTATGGTCGAAATAGGTGTTTTGGTAAGTTAGTGTAAATTGATGTAATTTGATATTCTAGTTGTTGTCGATATGGATCATGTAACGTATAATGAAGGTTGTTGTCGAAGTTAATGCATACGAATGATCATGAAATACATGGTTGTTGTTGAAGTTGAAGGTTTCGGATAAAGTAGTAGGTTGATTGAGTTGTTGGAAGATTATGTGAATTGAATTGAATTGAATTAAATTAAATTGGATTGGATTGGATTGAATTGGTTATTGAAGTGTTGCTAGAATACTTGTTGGTATTGTTGATAGTTTGGCCGGGTTGAATTCCCGGATTGTTGTTGATTAAAAATTGGCGAGATAGACTCTCTCGGGGACGGTATATTTATAGGGGGAGATCTTTGTCGAAATTCCGGCAGACCATAAGTGAATGAACTTGAAAGGTTACGACAAGTACATGTCGATGAATCTAACGATAGTGCTGATTTTATTGAATGTAGACTAACAAGTTCGGACGAATAAACGTAGCTAGTAAGGCGCGGCGTGGTATGTTAAGGCTACGCCCTTTCTTTTTATGGCATGATTCGTACGTGAGATGTGTTAAATGCTTCCATAGCGTTCTCATTTTCAAAAGTTAGAAGTAATGGTTTTAAGGCATGGTTTTCTTTCCTAAAAGTTTATAAATGTTTTTCAAAATATGCATTTTTTTTTCTAAAAACCAAGTTCATGATTTTGAAAGCTTTTATGACTAAAACGACGAATACGATTATATAACGACAATGATGATGCCCGATATGAGAAAGTGTCTATGACGAGTATGCCAAGGATATGTTCTTACTATGAATATGACGATATGAAATGTTAAGCTATTTCTTGGATAACGACTATTTTAAAGGTTCCAAAGTATATGGAACGATGCTTTATGATCCTGTCCTATGTTTTTCGGTGATGTTGTCCTTCGTTGATAGTCTCGCCTTATAATAGTTCCTTCAAGGTGAGGTGTCATAAAGCCGGTGGTGGGGCAAACCCAATGGTGGGGCAAACCTCAGTAAGAATGCTGAGTCCCAAAGTGGGGGATGAGCGTAAGGCTTGTCTTAGGCGAATCCCACATTGGTTTAGGCGAATCCCACATTGGTTCAGGCAAATCCCATATCGGTGGATGCTTATTCCCATTCCATAATATAATCGGAGGTTACCGACCTTACGTCACTCCGATAAAGTTATAGCTTTTGATTGGGCTCTTATGCATGCTTAAGTTGTGACAGTTACACCGTGCCTAGATGGCCGGGCATGTCACCGCTAAGGCGGGCTGCTAAGTTTACACCGAGCCTAGAGGGCCGGGCACGATCACCACTAGTGGGCGGCATGAGATGGTTACCCCGGACGCGGGAGGCCCGGACGCGGGCTAATGATGTTATTCAGACGGGTTATGTATGTATATCAAAGGAACAGTAAGCATGCATGATTCCGCCTTAGGAGGCACTCACATGTACAGATTACTCCTCTATACATGATATCTTCCATATGTACGATTACTGACTTCACATGATATGTTCCATATGTACGGGTTACGGTTTTACGATATGTCTCATATGTACAGGATATTCTCTCTCATGACATGCTCTGCCACTCTTTTATGTTACTTTCCATGCCTTACATACTCGGTACAATGCTCGTGCGACCCCTCTTCTTCGGGGGTGCGTTCATGCCGCGCGGTACACCCGGATGGACGGAACGGGATAGAAGACGTTCCGGCGGCGTTGGCGAGGCCCCGCTTGTTCTTGGAGTCTTTGCGGTCGGAGCATATGCTAGGATCTCGGATTGAAGTTAGAGACTTTGCGGACGAGTCATGAGTGTAGTATGTCGGTTCGGACGGAGGCTTCATCGGCCAACGCATCTGTTGTTTTATGTAAAAAAAAAAAAAAAAAAAATTTGGAGGCTTATCTACGTTTTCTATTACTTGTTGACGTAAGAATTTTTGGAAGATTTGATATGTAACGAGAGTCAGCGGGTTCGCTCGGCTCCAAACGTGGGGTCGGGTACCCATCACACCCTAGTAAAGTCGGGGTGTGACAAAGTGGTATCGGAAGCGAGGTCGGTCTAAGGGATGTACGCAAAGTCGTGTCCGGTAGTAGAGTCTTGTTTATGGGTGTGAAGCCGGCCACGTTTATAAACGGAGGTGCGGGGGCATCTAGGAATGGTTGACCTTCTTTCTGTCATTAGATCGTGCGATAGAGCCAAGTCATAGGAAATAAGATTCCTTATGCTAATCGTTGATTTTCGCAGGCGCCCATTATCGGCGGAAAAAATAAAAGGCGAGGGATGATATGGAAGTCAAAAGAGGTAAAATTTGGATGGATATATTTGTTCTGTTACGTGGCCGGGAGCCGGATAGGAAAATAGATATACACCGGGCGGAAAGTGAATATTGAGAAAGAGAAAAGGGTAAAACGGTAAATGTAAAAGAAAGGACGTATTACGAAAATGTTTCGGAAAATTTGTAAGGCTTCGGCTGATTTTAGATCATGTTATAAAGGTCATATGAGAAAGTGGACGCGAATATATCGGTGTTAAGGCACCGAATTCACAAAGTTCGGGGTTAAGCGTGCTCAGGTGGGAGCAATTTCAGGATGGGTGACCCCCTGGGAAATAAACCAAAAGTTCTACAAATTGAGATACAAGAGACAAATGAGAAGTTAAAAGTGACCTAAGGGGAAATTAAAGTATACAGAATGGTTGGGAACCGTACGGGGTCACGTAAAACAAGGTAGGCTAGAATGGTGAAGAGACAAAAAGTGTATCATAGCTCGGGAAAGTTGGATAGGCTTGAACAATGTTTGAAAGTATTTTGTGGGTTAGTGAATAATGCACATATATATATATATATACATATGAGTGTGTAGATATTCCATATGATTGTATCGGTGGACAAGGGAGTCCCGACGGCCGGCGCTACGGTAAGGAAGGCGCTAATCGGTAAAAGGATACCAAAGTTCGAGTGACAATAAATAATAAAGGGTACGGAGTGCTACAAGGTAAGTTGCTATTGTTCTACCACAAGCTTAAGACTTGAGAGTCTAGTGTGGAGATAGTTGCAAAGGAAGAGAGTGAGTTCATGGAAGGCAAGGAGATCAACAGGTCGGGAAAAGTGAAAAGTAAGAAAGCTTAGTGAGGGAAACCTCGAGAGAAGCTATCGACAAAGCGCGAGATTGTTTGGGTAAGGACTCAAAGTAGACATGTGAAAAGGAATAGAAAGTGATAAAAGGAAACAGGAAAGGAGTGTACGAGGTTTGAAGACCGATTTTGATAAGCAGAGCGGAAGGAATAGTGACTAAGATAGGGGAATGTGAAGTAAGAAAAAGAGTGATTAAGCTTAGCGACGATGTAATAAGACTTTGGCCTTGAAAGATATATGAAGGAATAAATGTATGGCCATACTAGTATGGTTGCCTCGGGCATGGAAGAAGCATTACGAGAGGATGACCTAGGAAAGGCGAGATCTATGTGTTAGAAAGGAATAGTTCACGAGCTTTAGGACCCATATGAAGAAATAGCAAGAAAAGAAGGTACTCGAAGGCGGTTAGCATATAAGGAGCCCCAAAGGGGGGGAGACCATATTATATTAGACCTAAAAAGGAATCGCAACACTATCAAGTACCGAAAGGAAATCTATTAGCTTGGAATCGAGTACAAAAATATGTCGGTGTGTCGCAAGAATACTTGGGAGAAAAGTAGAAGCGAAATAACAATGAGTATACTAAGAGATAGACCTGAGGATAAAGGAATAGCCTACAGCCGCATTGGATCGTTAAGTAAAGATTGCGTACCCAAACATGGTTTCCGTTAAGGTGTGGTGATGAACAGTAACAGAAAAGAGATGGTCTGAGAAAGACAAGGGTAATGCGTTGGTCCAGTAAATTAGAAAACCCATGATATCGAACAAGGACTCATGAAAAGGTCAAGGAGTTCGATTATAAGGAAAACGAGGCAAAGGATAAGAAACGGGCATAAAGGAAGGAACAGCTATAAACGGAACCCTCCCGTAGTATTATGACGCCCATAAGGTCAGTTGAACATTCGAGGACGAATGTTCTAAAGGGGGGGAGGATGTTATAGCCCGTATTTCGTGCGCTCGGACATTTCGAAGAAGTCGTGGAATGTGGAAGGTAAGATCGTTTTCAAAACTATTTTAATGCGCAAGTGGGTTATTAATATTATTTAGGAATATTGTTGATATGGAATATTGAGAAAGGTTGAGGGCGAAAAAGGAAAATTCGCAAAATAGTTCATGAAAATGTTTAAAAAGGCTAGGGGTAAAATGGTCATTTCATAAGAATTCAAGAAAGTTCCAAAAAGGGGCCATATTGGCCATGTGAAGAAAAAGAATGAAAAATGATGACCAAAATAAGTCATCTTTTATTTTAGAAAAAGTTCAAGAAAAAGAAAGAAAATTCTAGAAAAGAAAAGAAAAGAAAAGTCTAGAAAAAAAAAAAAAAAGAAGGGGGGGCATGTGCCCCTCACATGCTTTCAAACACTATATATATATATATGCAAGTGGTCATCATTTTAATGAGAGAAAGACTTGGAGAGAAAGAAATAAAGAAAAAAAAAAAAAAGAGAAAGAAAGAAGGAGGATTCGGCCAAACATGGCCTAAAGAGAGTGAAGGAGAAAAATTATTTTTCCCTAGCATTCCAAGCAATTGGAAGGTCCTCTACAACATGGAAGGGTTGTTGGAACAAGAACATCACTTATTTGCACAAATTCATAACCTAGTCAAGTGGAAAGTTGAAGGAAAAAGGTAAGAACTAATCTTCCTTTATGTATTATGGATGCTTGGTACATGTTATGGTATGGAAAAATGAAGGAAAAACATGAAATCAATGATATTGAAGTGTGGCCGTGTGGTGTGTGGTAATGGCCGAATATATGTGTGTTGTGTTGTCTTGCAAGGGAAGAATGGATTGATTCTATGTAGAACGTTGTTTGTTATTGTAATGTATGAAAAGATGAGAATTCATGGAAATGTGCATGTAGTGTATGTAGCATGTTGGTTGTTATTGAAATGCTAAGAAATGAGTAAAAATGCATGGAAGTATGTATAAAGTGTGGTGGTCGTGTGGTCCTTGTATGATGTAGGAGAAAATGAAACAATTCTATTTAGCATTTTGATTGTTATGTTGTTGTTATATTGTATAGAGATGGATGAAAATGCATGAAGACATGTAAGGAGTGATTATGGTCGAAATAGGTGTTTTGGTAAGTTAGTGTAAATTGATGTAATTTGATATTCTAGTTGTTGTCGATATGGATCATGTAACGTATAATGAAGGTTGTTGTCGAAGTTAATGCATACGAATGATCATGAAATACATGTTGTTGTTGAAGTTGAAGGTTTCGGATAAAGTAGTAGGTTGATTGAGTTGTTGGAAGATTATGTGAATTGAATTGAATTGAATTAAATTAAATTGGATTGGATTGAATTGGTTATTGAAGTGTTGCTAGAATACTTGTTGGTATTGTTGATAGTTTGGCCGGGTTGAATTCCCGGATTGTTGTTGATTAAAAATTGGCGAGATAGACTCTCGGGGACGGTATATTTATGGGGAGATCGCCGAAATTCCGGCGGACCATAAGTGAATGAACTTGAAAAGGTTACGACAAGTACATGTCGATGAATCTAACGATAGTGCTGATTTTATTGAATGTAGACTAACAAGTTCGGACGAATAAACGTAGCTAGTAAGGCGCGGCGCGGTATGTTAAGGCTACGCCCTTTCTTTTTATGGCATGATTCGTACGTGAGATGTGTTAAATGCTTCCATAGCGTTCTCATTTTCAAAGTTAGAAGTAATGGTTTTAAGGCATGGTTTTCTTTCTAAAAGTTTATAAATGTTTTTCAAAATATGCATTTTTTTCTAAAAACCAAGTTCATGATTTTGAAAGCTTTTATGACTAAAACGACGAATACGATTATATAACGACAATGATGATGCCCGATATGAGAAAGTGTCTATGACGAGTATGCCAAGGATATGTTCTTACTATGAATATGACGATATGAAATGTTAAGCTATTTCTTGGATAATGACTATTTTAAAGGTTCCAAAGTATATGGAACGATGCTTTTATGATCTGTCCTATGTTTTTCGGTGATGTTGTCCTTCGTTGATAGTCTCGCCTTATAATAGTTCCTTGGTGAGGTGTCATAAAGCGGTGGTAGGGCAAACCCGGTGGTGGGGCAAACCCGGTGGGGGCAAACCTCGGTAAGAATGCTGAGTCCCAAAGTGGGGGATGAGCGTAAGGCTTGTCTTAGGCGAATCCCACATTGGTGGCGAATCACATTGGTTCGGGCAAATCCCATATCGGTGGATGCTTATTCCCATTCCATAATATAATCGGAGGTTACCGACCTTACGTCACTTTCAGATAAAGTTATAGCTTTTGATTGGGCTCTTATGCGTACTTAAGTTGTGACGATTACACGTGCCTAGATGGTAGGGCATGTCACCTAGAAAGGCGGTGCTAAGTTTACACCGAACCTAGAGGGCCGGGCACGATCACCACTAGTGGGCGGCATGAGATGGTTACCCCGGACGCGGGAGGCCCGGACGCGGGCTAATGATGTTATGTGATTCAGACAGGTTATGTATGTATATCAAAGGAACGATAGCATCGTGATTCAGCCTTAGAAGGCACTCACATATATGATTACTCCTCTATACATGATATCTTCATATGTACTGATTCTGACTTCACATGATATGTTCCATATGTACGATTACGATTTTACGATATGTCTCATATGTATACGGGATATTCTCTCTCACATGACATGCTCTGCCACTCTTACTATGTTACTTTCCATTTTTACATACTCGGTGATGTAAATGCGACCCCTGTATTCGGGGTTGCGTTCATGCCGCGCGTACACCCGGATGGACGGAAGCCAGGATAGAAGACGTTCCGGCGTTGGCGGAGGCCCTTGTTCTTGGAGTCTTTTGGTCGGAGCTTATATGCTAGGATCTGCGGATTGAAGTTAGAGACTTTGCGACGGAGTCATGGTGTAGTATGTCGGTTCGGACGGCGGCTTCATCGACCAACGCGTCACATTGTTTTATGTTTCAAAAAAAAAAAAAAAAATCTGGAGGCTTATCTACGTTTTTTTCTATTACTTGTTGACGTAAATTTTTTGGAAGAGATTTGATATGTAACGAGTCGGCGGGTTCGCTCGGCTCCAAAAGTGGGGTCGGGTGCCCGTCACGCCTTTTTAGTAAAGTCGGGGTGTGACGGCGGGCGGCGCGAGGTAGGGGTGATCGAGGCACGCGGGCCAAGCGGTTCGAGGGCCGTGAGTTTTGACTTGCAACCCTCCGAGTTCTTCGGAATGGCTTGAAGACCCCAGGAGTTTCTTAGGGAGATGCGAGCGCACCTGCAGTGATTAAAGGCCTCGTAGGCGTAGTCGATTGAGTTGACACCATCTGATGCATGATATCGCGGCTTAGCGTGAGTCACAGTGCTAAGGGTGAAACCCTCTGCTTGTGTGGGGGGAGGGTTCCCCCGGAAGGGTTTTCCCCGGGGAAAACCCCACCACCCAGCTACGGAGGGCAGTTGGACGGGGCTTATCCCTCGGCGGCCCAGGCCGCGGTGTCGGGGGATAGTTGGGTTTGACCCCGGCTCGGCCCCCACCTACGTTGGTGGCCGATATGACCCGGCAGGATGCGTCGTTTATTAGGGGTTTGGATAAGTATTTGGTTGATAATTGTAGGCGCGGGGCGCGGCCCACGGGTATGGACATTGCCGCGTACGGGCGTACGCCCGAGGGCATGGAGGATAGGCACGGGGGACGTCGGCCCCCGGTCGAGATTTTGGCGAGGAGTCGACCCAAAGGGCTGGGGGCAGTGGTGTTCTGAAAGGATTAGGACGGACCACACAATCGGCCAGTAGCCGTCTCCTCGGCGGACACGGAGTCCCGCCTCCCGGGTCCACCGGGCGGTCGAAGACCGGAAGCGATCTGGATATTCGGGGAGCGACCGAAAACTCCCGAAGCCGGATACGGGCGGATAAGGAGCCTCGCGTTTCGGATGAGGCCACTGAGCCTCGGTGCTCGTGCTTGTGGCGGGTATCGTCCGGGGGTGCTGCCGTGCTACGGAGCGTGCTTTTCTTGTGGCCGCCGGAGCCGTACGGTGAGGGATTGCCCGTATAAGGGTAATTTTGGCGGTGCGACACACATCTGCCGGATCGTGCCGGGTCATCATCAGCACGGCAACCGTCGCCTGCGGGGCGAGGTACGTCGACATGCGCACAGCCGCGGTAGGCGGGGTGGCGGGGCTTCCCGATTCGGCGGCCCCTCGCCGTGTTGCTCTTTAGCGCGGCGGGGATCGGGGCGTCTCCCGGATGTGGTTACGGTACTTTGTTGATCTTTTCTCGATCTGCATGTCGTGTAGATGCGGGTTCCTGTATCATATATTTCTCCGTTGATTGCGATAAGATCGGGATAAAACACACAGGCTTATAGAGCCGTTTGAAAGGGAGCCACTCCTTTGGGGGGTTTTATTATTCCAAACGAGTAAAAAAATTATTCGGGAATTATATGTGATCGTTGTATAAAAATTTAAGTGGACATAGAATTTGAGTAATTAGGGTATGGGTTGGGTATCTTCTTTATGTTAAAGTTGATTGTCCGGGGGTAGTTCGTTCCCCAAATTTCCCGGGGGAGCCGGGTAGAATGGGGGGAAAAAGGCATCGCCGAGAGGTAAGTTTATTTCGACCTTGGGGGGAGGGGAAAAATGACCCAAAAATTTATTTATCACCCGGGGTTTGGGTACAAGATTTAAAGGCAGAAATCTCCAAACCCTTTTCGTTCCCCTAGTTAATGAATTTTAGACGTGTTCCCGATGAACTTCCGGGGGCCGCCTCCCGAAAAGGGGGATAGATTTTTTTTATAAATGTAAAGGGGCACCCGACCCCCTATTTTATTCCTCCCCTATGAAGGCGCCCCCCGGGTTAAAAAATAAGGAGCCCGGGGAAAAACTTATTAGAAAAAAATTTATTCGACCCCAAAACTTCCCTTGGGGGGGTCCCTTTTTTTGTCGGGAAAAAAAGATGGAAACCTTTTCCCTGTGTATTGATTACCGAAGGCCCCAACAAGGTAACTATAAAAAAAAATACCCCCCCTTTCCCAATCGGGTGATTTGTTTGACCGGGGGGGCGCCGGGTGTTTTCAAAAATAGATGCGATTTGGGTTATCCCCAAAACCCGTACCGGGGGTCGGGTATCCCCAAAAACCCGGGGGTTTGGGCTCGATATGGCCATTTGGCGAGGTAAAAGTCTTTTGGGGTAACTAATGCTTTTTTGGGGTACCCCAAAGGGCCGAGAATTTGGGGATTCGGGCCATTTTTTGGGGCATGTTGTGATTGTATTCTTTTATGACATTTTGGGCCCCCTTTTTTGGCCAAGAAGCGCACGCGTCATGAGATTCGGTAGAAAAGGAAGCTTAGCCCGAGGTATATCGGACCTTATCAGATTATCCGCAAAGTTGGCAAGGTTGCTTATGAACTGAATTTGCCCGCGGATTTGGAAGCGGTACATCCGGTATTCCATGTGTCTATGCTTCGTAAATTTATCGGCGACCCTTCCAAAATATTCCCGGTAGAGGACATTCAGGTGACTGAGGAGCTGTCCTACGAGGAACAGCCGGTGGCTATTTTGGACCGCCAGGAGAGGAGATTACGCACCAAGGATGTACCTTCGGTTAAGGTATTATGGCGGAACAACAACCGCGAAGAAATGACTTGGGAGGCCGAAGCAGAAATGAAGAAGAAGTACCCTCACTTATTTCTAGCGCCCCCAGGTAACTTAAATTCCTAAGTACCTATATTGATTAAACAATGAATTATTTGTGCTAGCCATAGTAAAAGGAACTCCTCCCTAAAACATGTATAAACCCCTATATGATTAGTTTAACATTCGAGGACGAATGTTTTAAAGGGGGGGAGGATGTTACACCTCGCATTTTGTGCGTATTCGGAAGAATTGGAAATGATTCGGAATGGTAAGAAATAAGGCTTTAATTGGATCCTACTTAATGTGCATGTGATGTTTAAGGAAATATCGACGCAGAAATATTAAGGAAGGTTAAGGGCAAAATTGGAATTTTGTAAATTAATCCCGTGAATTTCCAAAAACGATCCATCGTCGATTGGGCTTGGAAAAAAATGATGAAAATTTAGGCCCAAGGTATAGGGGTGGCCGGCCATGCAATGGCCTTGGCCAAGCCCATGAATTGGTCATGTGCTTCACATGTGACCAATTAATGAGTTATAAGTGAGGGAGAGTTCAAGAAAATTCAAGAAACAAAGAACAAAACAAAAAAAAAAAGTTGAAGAACTCCAAAAAACAGCTCTCGGCCGAACAGTGGAGAAAGGAAAAAAAAAATTTCCAAGTCCTTTAATCTTGTTCCAAAAATTAGTATCTTGTGATTTTCTTGCTAAGTCAAGCCTCCTTTACAACTTGGTGTAGTGGGTTTGGAAGAAGGAGCACTTATTCATTCAAGTTGACAAGTTGTTCTAGTGAAGAAGTTTGAAGAGAAAGGTAAGGTTTCAATCCTTTTTCTATGTTATGAAGCTTTGATTTGTGTTGTGGTATGTAGAGACAAGTTGAAAGCATAGAAATATGGAAGTTTGCATGGTGGAAGGGCATGCATGTAGGTGGCCGTGTGTGTGTTCTAGTGTGTAGTGTGATTATGTTGAATTTTATGTTGTATTATAGTTGTGGTTATTGTGAAATTAGTATTGGAAGTGAAAGTTGAATGAAAATGGAATGGAATGGAAAAATGCATGTTGGCCGTGGGATGTATAGGTGGTGAAACCATGACGAATTTATTTTGTTTAATATGTTAGTTGCGTTGTTGTGATCGTTATAGCATAAATAAAGGTTTAACGATTTAAGTTTGGCATTAGAATTGCATATATGTGTTATAGGAAAGTATATGAGTTTTAACATAGTTGATATGTAATTATGGAAAATGCCTTGTTTAGGTGCTAGTTATGATTGTTATTAATGAATTTGACATATAACAATGTGTTATGAACATGTCGGATGAAGAATGGAAGTTTTGAACGAGTTATGGTTTCGGTGGAAAGT
This sequence comes from Lycium ferocissimum, assembly GCF_029784015.1. Lineage (NCBI taxonomy): Eukaryota > Viridiplantae > Streptophyta > Magnoliopsida > Solanales > Solanaceae > Lycium > Lycium ferocissimum. The sequence continues at coordinate 24,234 of NW_026725856.1, forward strand.
TTGTATATTTTGTGGATAATATGTAAAACTATATATAATGTCTTCAAATGATGTTGGGATGATCTTGGTAAGAAAATGAGTATGTAAACATTGATATTGGTGTAAAATGTGAAGTTAGTTTGGAAGTTGTTATCTTATGTTGAAAGAAGACTATTCGTGTTAGTATGCGATTCTTGTTGTGGATTAATGTTGTTGGTTTGGTTGTTGTTGACATTTGAGCCGAGTTGAATTCTCGGGGCGTCATATTTATAGGGGAGGTGCCGAAATTTTGTTAGACAAGTATTAGTGCAAAATGAATGCCTAAAACCTTATGGTTCACTTATGGCAAACTTGACCATTTGTAGGTTTTGGACGAAAAGAGAATTGAGTTTTGGAGAACGTAAAAGGCGCAAAAGGTATGTAAAGCTTTCCTATTCCTCTCTTGGCATGTCCTAAGTGTACTAGGATCGGATTTGAATCTCGAGAAGTGCTCTGTTCATCGGAATCCGCGTTTGAAGATGCCCCCTTTTCGTTCAATAGAATTGAATCCTTCAAGTGTGTTTTGATTAAAAAAAATTATGTAAATGTTTACAAATTGCCTAGAAAGTTATGGAACGTCCCTAGGACCTATATAGGTGATTCCATAGGCATAGTATACATGATTCAAGCCTATCGCTTCGGTTGTCCCGAGGTGGACCCACTAATTCCGATTTTACCCTTTTGCATTTATGATCGGTCTTCGCACGGCTCTAAAGGAAATGTTCTAACCACTACTTTAGCTACTAAATGAATTTTTTTTTAAATATTTCCTTAAGTCTTATAATCTATTTTGAAACATGGAAATGATCGTAGAAAGTTTACTTCTCTGAAATCCATTATGATATCCGAAATTCGCTTAAAATGATTCCGTCCGATTCCATTGCTTGATTTGTCATTCGCTATGCTTCATTGAGTCTCTGAAAAATCTATATGGTATTTTATTGCATTTAGTTTCTCACTACTCCACTCGTGGATGCCTCAATATTTCCCACACTGAGCCCGGGCCAGGATATGTTCTCAAGCGTATTTCTCTGCATTGTTCGCCGTGCTCCGGTGTGAGGGAGCAGGCATGATACGTACATGGTTGTGGTGTATGATGTGCCATGTACGTTTATATTGATATTTGATGATTATGCTTTGTTATGGCCATCTGGTATGATATGATCTGTTATGGTTGTGGCGCCAGTGTCGGGGGGACCACGTTCGATCGCCGAGTCCCTAACGGGGGCGGCTTTGGCATATGTTTTCTGCATGTATTGTTTCTGATTTCTGATATGCATTTTGATCAGCTATGTACTTCATTCATTCTCCGCACATTCTGTTTTGATCTTAATTTTATTTATTACAGTCTCTGCTTTACATATTCAGTACATTTTCCGTACTGACCCCCTTCCTTCGGGGGCTGCGTTTCATGCCCGCAGGTACAGACACCCGCTTTGCAGATCCGCCCGCTTAGGCCATTTACCAGCTACTTTACAGTGCTCCTTTGTTCGGAGCTTACATTTTGGTACAGCCTTTTTACTGATGCATATGTACATTCGGATTTCAGGGTACGACGGGGCCCTGTCCCGTCATATGTTTATGTTTTCAGTCTGTAGAGGTCTGTAGACATGTGTTGTGGGTTCTGTATATGTCCTGTGAGTTTTGTGTACGTTGGGGCTTGTACGTATATATTTTGTGACGGCCTGATCGGCCCTCGTGCGCCATATTCACTTTCGTGTGTCCTCAGACTATGTCCTTTAATTATTATATATGCTTGTTTGCTATGATGCTAATATGGGATAAGGGTACGTATAAGTGCCCAACTCGGGCATGGGTCACGGCCTACGGGGTTGGGTCGTGACAATGTAAGTCCCTTTGGACTACTCTAGCTTCCCATTTGCTTTTTATGGCTGAAGTTGTAAGACTTTCAGAAACTTCCCAGGGGGTCACCCATCCTAAAATTTCCCTCACTCTAGCACGCTTAACCTCGGAACGTCGATGAAATACGATGCTCTAACGCTAGTATAATCGCGTCCACCTCACCGCATGACCTTCATCACGTAATTTGGAGTAAAGTAAAGTCTTAACAGGTTTTCGAACGCTCTCATAACACAATTACTATTTTGCCCCTCTCTCGATTCTACATATTTACCTTTCACCTATGGATATAACTACTCTCCATCCTAGACTCCCAGATCCGTAATGACAATGAACACGCCTTAATCACCGTTACTTATAAATACTTGGTTATCAACCCTTGGATTTCCGCCTACCGCTATTAGGTAACAATCAGACAATAAGTACGCACACATAGGAATATAAATTCTAGTAAGAATTCATGTACGTGTAGCCGCATCTGGTAATGCCTCCTAATCCTGTCCACTGGCCAACGCGCATAGGCGGTTCGATGGACCGCTAAAACCGGAGGCTCCGCCGCGACCTCTGCCACGGCCTCCGCCGGGCGCGGATACCGCCCCGTAGGGCGCACAGCCATCGAAGAGGACGAACCAAAGAACCGACCCAAAGAGGGCCGGACCGCATCACACCGAACCATCCCGATACGGGCACTCCCTCATAACATGGCCGTAACGTCCGCAAGTAAAATAAGCACCCGTGACGCGACGGCATTCCCCGTACGTCTGCCGCACTGAGGGCACTGGGGCATATATGGCCTCGTCTGACTAAGACCCCTGCTCGAATGTGACCCCGAAGCTCTGGAACTCGGACCGGCCCCCGAATACCCCGTGCTGTCAAACCTCCTGCCCGGGAACCGTGGGGGTGCACAGGCTGCCCGTCTCGAAACTCCCCAGAATATCCCGCCGATCTAGCCCTCTTGGGCTGGGCCCTATCGTAATCCCTGTCGGGCTGGCGCCCTCTGTGTCGCTCCTCCATGCCCTGGGCATATGCCTGTACTCGTGCAATATCCATGCCGGGCTGAGAAGCCATCGCCATACAGCTATCAATCAGATAATTATCCAGCCCCATCACATACTGGTGCACTCTATCAGCCATGTCAGCCACAATATGGGGCGCGTATCTAGCCAGAGAATCAAACTCAAGGCTATACTCCCGGACACTCCTGCCGCCCTGCCTCAGATGTAGAAATCTATGCACTCTAGCTCGCCTCGTCTCCGGCGGGAGAAAATGGCCAAGAAAGGCCTCCACAAACTCGTCCCATACCGCTGGAGGAGCTCCCTCACCTCTGGACAGCTCCCAAGACTCATACCAATTAGCTGTTATGTCATGCAACCGATACGACGCCAACTCCACGGACTCAGTCTCGGAAGCCCTAATAAGCCGCAGCGTACGCTGCATCTGTCTGATGAACTCCTGGGGGTCCTCCTCGGGCTTTGACCCAAAAAACTCTGGTGGATTACAGGTCAAGAAATAGCGGGCCCTCTGACTATCACGTCTGTCCGCACGATCATCTCCTGCCCCGTGTCTGTGAACCTGCCCCGCCACCAATCTAGTAAGTAGCTGAACTGCATCCCTCATAGCCCTATCCTCCGCCCCTGGCTGAGGAGCTGGAGGCTCGGGCACTCGAACCTCAGGAGCGGGCGGTGGAGCGGCCTCTCGACCCGGCCTGGCTGCCGCGCTCTATGCCCCTACGATGGTGATGGGGTGGCGGGCGGCCGACGGGGGCACCACCTCCTGCTCAGGCTGGGCACGGGCCCTAGTAATCATCCGGGCCCGGCCAGTCTCTCCCGCCGCTGTGGACTTGCCCTTCTGGGCGGCTGTCGCCTTTCTCGGAGGCATCGCTGAAAACACAACAATTCGTGAGGGAGGAGTCATCCTGATAATGCAGCTCTATCGCACGATCTAAGATCAGAAGGAAAGATAACATCCTAAATGTCCTGTAGCCTCCTATTTATAGATGTGGTGCACGACACACCGATAAACAGGACTCTACTAGACACGGCCTGTAGACATTCCGAGGACGAACCGCTCTGATACCACTTTTGTCACGACCCAGCCCCATAGGCCGTGACTAGTGCCCGAGCTGGACACACGTACCTACCTATTAACTATAATCAGATCGTAGCAAACAGAATAAGAACTTATGCGTACAGAAAGGCACGACATCACACATACATATATACATGTCACACACGCGCTCGGAAATATACGTAACACACACGACCGAACAATACTACCCATAACCCACATACATGTCTACAGACCTCTACGAGTAATAACAGAATCATATGACGGGACAGGGCCCCGCCGTACCCTGAACAAATATGTACGAATGTATAACAAAGAGGCTGTACCAAAACACGGGCTCCGGACAAGGGAGCTCTCCAAAATGGCTGAGTAGGGATCCTAAGCTGGCGGCTCACCCAAACGAGTATCTGTACCTGCGCGGCATGAAACGCAGCCCCCGAAGAAAGGGGGTCAGTACGGAATATGTACTGAGCATGTAAAGCATGAAACACAGTAAGCTGAATCGTACAGAACTAAAGAAGACATAAAAGTAGTACAGTAACCAGAATCTCATAAAGCTTACCTTGAAACATAAATCATGTATTTCAGAATCACAAATGGTCTGAGTGACATAAATAGAAAATCATCTTGAACATATGCATACATAACATGCCCCGGCCCTCTAGTGAGGGACGTGGTAAGTAAAATCATCATATATATGTACATGTAACGTGCCCCGGCCCCTCTAGTGAGGGACGCGGTGAATAGAATCATCATATGCCATCCTGGCCACCTCCCCATCATCACATCATCATATATATATATATATATATATAACGTGCCCCGGCCCTCTAGTGAGGGGCACGGTGAATAATGCAGTGGAAGTGCACGAATACATGCCCTGGCCCGGGACGCAGTGAAGGAAATAGCAACAGCTCGCACGAGCAGAGTAGTGAGAAACTATATGCATACAAATCATCATCATAGACTCAATGGATAAGTAAGTAGTCGACGCTCGATAGTCAAAACGGAAATCATGTTAAGTTCTTTTAAAAACAAATCGTAATGGCTATACAAAAGTAAATCTCGGGAACCCCGGATATGCACCAACCAATCCAGGCCCGCCCATGGAAGTTAACATCATTATGCGTTACCAAAACGTTCTACGGACGTTTCAAAGCAATCCGGTTCCATCTACGAAAGTTACGGACGTTCGTAGTTTCGGAATCGTTTAGGAACAAAACTCTTTTTGAAGGCAAAACTTTTATGCAACTTTTGAAATCCATTCATGTAAAGGGAATAAAGACCATATTAAGAATGCTAACATCAGTAAGCGAATATAAATCATAACGTACTTGGAATCTAAGAGTGGAATTACCTCGAAGCTCATATCATAGCCTAATTACACTAAGGCATGCCAAAGGAAGAAAGGGTGAGCTTTACATACCTCTTCCGCTCTCCAAGCTAATCCAAACTTACGTCGTTGACTTTCCAAAATCTACAATACGTTATTAAATACTAACATTAGCTAAAGGTATTTAGGAACCCAATTCCAAACAAACACCAAATTCTACAGAAATTTGGGCAGCATTTTTCCTGTAAATGCAACACCCCGAGAATTCAACTCGGCCAAATTCATCAACAACCATACTAACAATATACTAGCAACATCAATAATCAATTCAAAACACATTCTAACATTAATAACCTTCTTTTACATAACGCGGCGACATTCACTTGTATTCAATTCAACCGCATATATTCAAACCAATATTCATGCTCATACATTTAATTACTAATCCGAACCCATTCAAATAATATTCAAGTATACTTTAAACACTTCACCCAATATTTTCAACAATCCAAACACTACTCCATTTCGCCCGAAATCCTCCCCAAACCCTAGAACAACACTAACCTATTTCCTTCTTCCAAAACTCATAAACTACATCAACAATCTATATGTTAACAATGTCATTATCCCAAATATAAAATTTACATAAAAGTTACATTGACTTCCAAATCAGCCCACAACCTTTACAACTTCAAATTAATTCAATAAACTTTCATTGTCAACATAGAACCCCCACGACAACAATAACCAAAACGCTAAATAAAATTATTTCATTCTTGACATACATACTACATATACACGGTTCCATCACCATTCTCACGGCTACAACATCAACATTCCATTTTCATGATTTCCATCCGTTTCTACACATTACAACAACACACAAGCATGCTAAATATAGTTAGTTTTTCACCCCCTACACAACACCACATAACGCACGGCCACACACACACACCCCCCCAACATCCATGTTTTCATGATTTTCATCCATTTTTACATACTACAACACACATAAACCATGCATAACATATAAAAAGAAAGATTGAACCATGCCTTCTTCACCCACTTCTTTCACTCGACTAAGCCTTGTTCTTGCAAGAATAAGTGCTTTGCTTGTTCTAACAACTACCTCACGTTAAAGAGCACCTTTCAATTGGTAGGAAAACTAGAAGAAATTATTTTTTTGGGATCAATTTTTGAACTTCAATCTTCCATGGTCATGGCCGAATATGGCCTTGTCTTTCTCCTTCTCCAAGTTTCTTGAAATTTCCAAGAGGTAGAGATAATGAAATAAGATGACTTGGTCATCTTTTTATTGCAAATATTAGCCAACCATGTGGCCATGGCCCACACCAAGGTGGCCGGCCACATGGCCCCTTATTTTTTTGTTGAATTGTCTACTTTCCAAAAATAGAATACTTTCCAAAAATGGCTTTGACCCCAAATGTTTCCTTAATATTTCCATGCCAATAAAATCATACACACTTATACTTTTAAAACAAACAAAAGTCTCTACTTCGTACCCCGGAATGGTCTTGTCCTTAACCTATCGTGGTTGACTCGGATTATCCCGACGTACAAAATACGGGATATAACAAAAAATATATAGAATTATCTAATGTTTTAATGAGTCAATTAAGTGGTCCTTATGGAAAATTGATGTTTAAATTATTTAATTATTTTTTGTTATGAACACAATTAATTTGACCAATTCATGGTTTAAGGAAATTGGGGTCATTTTTTGTAAAATTAGCCTCTTAATAGCCTTAATTGAAAAAACCAAATTCATTGGCTTAAATTAATTAAGGTCATTAATGCAATTTAATTTTTAAACTTACTAATTAGGCCAAATATGGCCATAATTAAAATAGCCAACTAGATTAAAATCAATTAAGGCCAAATTTGGCCATAATTGAAATAATTAGTTAGGTCAGAATCAATTAGGGCCATATTAACAATTTTAAGCCCATTAACACAATTGGCCAAATTTTTAACTATTTTAATAAGATAATTATGTCCTAATTTTGTCTATAATTAAAATATCATCAATTTTAGTCTTTATTTAATTATCAAATTAATTATATATATATATAAACCAGGTATACATATATATGTACACACGAGGTATACATATACCTGTGTACACTAGGTATACATATATATGTATAAAAAAAAAAAGGGGGCCAGTCTTTCAATTCCTTAAGATCTGGAAAGGCTCCAGCCCAAACCAGGCCAAGACCCGGCCCAATCGCTTAATACAGATAAGGGGTATATCCCCCTTTTCTCATTTCATTTCCCAAACACCCCTTTCCCCCTCCCCTATCTCTCTCTTCCTCTTCCGTGAAACCCTAGCGCCGCCTTATGTTTCTCTCTTCTCTCTCTACCAAAAATGGCAAAAAATTAGGGTTCAGCAGAGAAGAACAGCTTTTGCATGTCTATTGTAGTGAAACATTTACGAAAATATAATCCCAAACACAGTAATAAATTGTCCCTTTACTTTATTTTCTTTATTATTCTGTGATTTACATGCTTTATTGTTGTACCTTGCTTGGTTTCCATTGGTTGGGGTTGAAGAGTTTGGGATCGAGCAAAATGAGGCTCAAATTTGGCCATTCATTTGTTTAATAAGTCGTTTGAGCCATAGATTCGCTTTGAAAGTTCATTTTTACGGGAAAAAGTGTTTGTCCCACTTCGATGTTTTGGAAGGTTGACCAATTTTTGGGGTTCTCTCTCTTACAAAGGGGGGAGTTTTGGGGAAAAAAGAGTTTTTAGAGGTCAAAAAAATTGAAAATTTAAAAGAAGGCTAGAAACTTTGAATTTCAAGCCTCTTAAGTATAAAAATTTTAAGACTTCGACTAGTTTGAGGTCTTTCTGACTTGTAAAAAATTATTTTCCTTTTTGTTTTCGGGTCTGTGTGGCTGAGTGTGGTCTTGGAAGCACAAAGGGCTTTCAAATTCGATTTTTGACCAAGGCTGCACTTTTAAAAGGTAACATTCTATCCTTTTTACTTATTTTGTTATTGTTTAGTAGTTGGTTTATGTGATATTAGCCTGTTTTGGTGATTAGTTTGTTGTTGGATTACTTTTTGGTCCAACTAAGTGACAAGGTACTGCTTGGGTAATGTTTAAGGTTCATTAGCTTGTTTGGATATGGAGATTACTACCCTTATTTTCAAAGAACATGTTTAACATTAGTAAATAGTTGTTGATATAGACTGAATATATAAGTTTTAGATAATGTGTTGATGTTGTGCCATAGTTATGGGTGAGCAGGTTGTTGTTGTGTTTTGTTAGATGATTGAAATTTCCTATTTGGCAGCTTCAAAACTTAAATAGGACAAGAATAGGATTACATGAGTCCTAATAAGTAATTTAGTGAACCTTTAAATCAGTATTGATCCTATTTGAATGCAGTAGAATGCTAAAGTCACTACTGGAAATTAGGGCTATGGCAACGCCTTCCTTCCTGCAACGGTTATACAACCGTTCAGAATCAAAATCTTTGAACGGTTATACTCGTTGCACAAGGACGAATGCTATAGCTACACTTTAGCGTCTAAACCGTTGCAATTGTATCTAAACCGTCACCATACATGTCCCTAATGGGACGATTTTCTTTAACCGTTGCAATAGTTGTAATATGGCAACGATTTTGTTTCTATTGCAACGATTTTAAATTCCCTCCCAAATTTTCCTTATTTTCACGTAGCCCGCCTAATAGAGAGACCACATTATTTTTCCTTTTAGCCAAAAATCGTAAAATCTGTATTGAACCAAATTAAACACTGAACTCTCTCTCTCTACTAAATTCATCACCCACCTCACTCTATCTCTTTCTACAAATTTCTACTTCACTTTGCACCCTAATTATCAATGCTCTACTGAATCTCGTAGTAGGGTTACTCAATTCCAAGTTATCTTCTCTATTCTCTCATCTCTTTTTTTGGATTTATTTTGCATGTTCTTCCAATTCTAAAATAAAATCATTTGTGGTATGGGTTTTGATTTTTTTTTTTTTTTTTTGAATAAGTATGGGCTCGATTTCTTGATATTCCTTTTTTTTTTTTTGTCTCAATATTTTTAAAATATCGGTTGCTTATTTTGTTGTTGTAAGAATTGGGTGGAATTACTTCGATTTAGTAAATATCTAGCGGAAAGGTGTGAGCTGATCGTTTTCAAAGTTAATGCCGTGTCTAATGTTGGATTGTTCTCGATTTTGTTGTATAAAATGAGCTTGTGAGACACGATTTTTTCTCTCAAGAATCTAACGAAATTAGGTTTTCTTTGCTCTTGGAATTTCCTTTCTTTTGCTTCTCATTTGTGTTTGTTTATTCTTGTTCTAAACTCGTTGTCCATGGTGAAAGCTTGAAGCATTGTCAACTCTCAAACGCCTCAATTCGTTGCTCGTCGAAAGGTAATTTCAATAATATTTTGTAGCTCTTACAATTCGTTTGATATTGAATTTTATATTGGTTTAGTTGGTAATTGAATTTTATACCGGTTGTTATTTAAAGTCCCATTTTCATCTTCTTAGTTTTCGGTTGGCAAGTTCGTTTTCCAAGAACCTTCAGCTTTTAGCTAGTTCTCATTTATGGGATGAGGAAATATAGATGGAGGCCCTATATGGCTAGGCATGCTTGAATTATGAGGAATTAATTTTGTGAATTTGAGAGAGGCTGTGGATCACTAGAATGCACTCGACTTTTGACTAAAAAAGCATTTTCAGTTATAATGAAAAGCTTGTTTATAAATACTCTAAAATCGATTAACAATCTTGACCCTCTATTAGATGCCAAAAGCTTTTAGTTAATATTTTTCCATTCAGGAATTCTTCTGTATTTACAAAGAGTAGACAGTACTTCCATCTAGCGTGAAGAAAAACGCATCCTTCCCAATGGAACAGACGAAGAATCTTCTATGAAAAGGATAATCGTGATAATTATATATTTGGAGTGGATCTGTTCTGCCAAAAATGTGAACTGGCTCGGTTTTGAACAATAATTAATTCTTGCTAAATTGATTCTGGAATTTTCATGTGTTGCTACTAAGATTTGCATCATTATCTCTATTTGTGTTATGGTTACCACCTCGATTTCCCCCAGATTACTCGCTTTCGGCTACCTTGTAGCTTTTGTTGGATTACGAGATCATATGGAGCCTTGTACTTGCTATAGCCGATGTATATGCAATATTGGTGAAAAAAAGTTATAGAAATGCAACGGTTGTCGGTCTATTTCTTTGTTGGTGATGGGATCACTTCTACTCTTACATTTGTTGCCTTTGTGCATCAGTTGGAATTACAGTTCTTATTAGCAATGATCTTGACAAAACTAAATTAAGCCTTGAGGAAAAGTTATGCCCCCTCCGGCATAACTTTAGTTTTTCCTTAAGGAAGTTATGCGGAGGGGAAATGGAGACTTTGCCTTGAGACTTTTTTTTTTTTTTTTAACTTTTCAAGGCACACTTTTAGTTAAGGCATACTTTTGGTTATACCTTAATTAAAAGTCGCCCCATAAGGCATAATTCCTTAAGGAAAAGTTTTGCCCAATAAGGCAAAACTAAATTATGCCTTGAGGAAAAAGTTATGCCCCTCCGGCATAACTTTAGTTTTTCCTTAAGGAAGTTATGCCGGAGGGCGGACTTTGCCTTGAGACATTTTTTTTTTTTTAAAAAAAAAACTTTTCAAGGCACACACTTTTAGTTAAGGCATACTTTTGGTTATACCTTAATTAAAAGTCTGCCCCATAAGGCATAATTCCTTAAGGAAAAGTTTTGCCTCATAAGGCAAAACTAAATTATGCCTTGAGGAAAAGTTATGCCCCCTCCGGCATAACTTTAGTTTTTCCTTAAGGAAGTTATGCCGGAGGGGGCAGACTTTGCCTTGAGACTTTTTTTTTAAAAAAACTTTTCAAGGCACACTTTTAGTTAAGGCATACTTTTGGTTATGCCTTAATTAAAAGTCTGCCCCATAAGGCATAGTTCCTTAAGGAAAAGTTTTGCTCCATAAGGCATAACTAAACTATGTCTTGAGGAAAAGTTATGCCCCCTCGGCATAACTTTAGTTTTTCCTTAAGGAAGTTATGCCGGAGGGGGAAGGCATACACTCCCTCCATTTTTGCCTTGCGAAATTATTTCTTTATTTTATGCTTGAGCGGGGGTTCGAACCCAAAACCTCGGTATCCAAGCTAAGGGCAAAACTTAAAGACCACAAATATGAGGGGCAAAATTTAAAGACCGCAAATATGAGGGCAAAATTTAAAGACCACCCCAAAGAAGGGCAATTCGCGAATTGCCCCCGTGTTGTTGCCGATCTTTGACTTCACTTGCCCTCACCATTTCATTGTCACCGCACCATTTATTTTTGATGCACTTTGCTATTGTTTGTGACCGAATTTCACCGGAGAATTAACTTGAATTCCGTGCATTCTTTCGGGATCGTTTTCATCAACCAAACCTTGCACCTTAGCACCGTATTGAGCTTCGGTACGAGGTTCTACAACCATATTCTCCGAACACCAATAAATACATCATCCATGTCCTTGCCAAACATAAGATTAATGGCATCTTCGATGGTTCCGAATCACCGATCACCGCTTCATAATTAACTTTCTCCTCACTATTAATTTGATCCTCCTCTAAATCTTCTTCAAACTCGCTCACTCCATGTTTTCCTTTCTTCACCGCTCCATAAGTAGTAGATGGAACTTCTAAGTAATCTTGTTTCAAAGTAACAAGCTTCTCCACTACTTGGCATTGATTAATAGGAAATATATAGCAGCAGTAATATCTTTCATAGATTGCTTCGTGCTCTTTATTGGAGTGTAAGCTTTGGCATTTACATTAAGTTGCTTCTCACCACCCTTATCAGCTACATGAACTGAATCTGCAACCAGTTGTACAGCAGTTGGACTTTCTGCAACCTCCACAAACTTACCATCATGTGTACCGCAACAACCAACCGCTTCTCCAATCCAATCTTAGCAACATCATTCACTACTTGACTGCAGTGTTATAGCAAATTGTGTCTCCATATTTACCACATCCGTAATCTCGCTTTCTTCCACATTTTCTACAATCTAATCACTCCACAAATTCCTCTCACCACTAAAACAAGTGGTGTGAAGGAACCTCATGGCAAGCCTTATTCATAGTGGCCTTCGCACCTTTGGACTTGAAAAAAGAGGCTTCAACCCTTTGCTTAGTCTTACCAATATTATCACCGGTTCGCATTCTTTTGAGCCTCTGCCGCCGCACTCGATTGCTTATCGTAATTCTCATTCGGTGGTTTTGCCACTACTGTGCAATATTGAGCCATCAGCTACCTTTTGTGCAATCGAATGAACTGGTGCATTAACCAACGATTCGAGTATTTCGAGCAAGATTTGTACCAATCGTACCCTTATGAATTTCCACCAATTGTTTCCCCGACACCTCTACCTTTTACACATGAGCATCGAATCTTCTACAACCAATTTGCCTACCGCAGCATCATGCAATTTCTACTACCGATGCCTCATCCTCACCCTCCTTTAGTACCGCAAACTTGTTTTTAGTTTGCACAACATCAAAAATTAACCCAACATTTTTGCCTCGCATCTTTTCCTCTAGTTTTGTTGTTTGTAAAGCCATCCGTTTTTGCCTTTTGCTATTAGCATTAATTGCTTTTCCAACAGCTTGTTCTCGCACTGGTCGTTTATATTTTCCACAACCTTGTCTCGCTATACCATTTGCACCATGAGCCTTCCCTGGTTTGTTAGCACAACCATCAACATCTTTATTCTTTTTTATATTCAAAAATTGACGTAAATCACCTTCAAATTTGTCCCCATGCAATCGCTCAATATCACCTTGTTGAAAACCTCTCTTTTTCAACATCAATATAGACTATTTTCTTCATGCCCTTGGTGATGACAAAACTTACAATATGAAGCGTTGACATTATTTATTCTTTGTATTATGTGCGCGTGCATTTGAAGGCGCTGACATTATTTATTCTCTTTTGTAGGTGTTGAAAATGAAGAAAGGGACGGAGACGGTGAAGACATTGATCTTACTTGAGAAGATCTTTTATGAAGATTTCTACATGTTCTAAGAATCTTTTTGCTATCGAACATTTTGAAACTTATCCTAAATCTTGAAATGTAAAACTTAATTATGCATTTTGGGTTGAACATTTTGCTTTTACGGGTATATATGTTGGATTAGGAATGTTGGATATTTTGGATTATGAAAAATTGTGTTTTCTGGTTTATGTAATTTGTAATGTATTTTATTTATTTATATGTAAATATATAGATATATATATATATATATATATCAATTTATAACTGTGGCTACTATTTCAGACAAACCATGGCAATAGGCTGTTCCAAATAACAAACAAAAAGACCGTTGCATTAGACAAAAACCGTTGCAATAAAGTAAAAGGCTGGTGCAATAACCTCTACGAAACCGTTGCAATAGCCTCAAAAGTCGTTGCTTAAAGGTCTATGGGGACGGTTGGCAACCGTTCCATATACACACAAAAACTCGTTGCATCGAAAAAGGAACAACCGTTCTTGTAGATAATGATATAGCAACGGGTTTCGCCAACCGTTGCACAAACCGTTGCCATAGATATATGGGCACGCGAGCAGATGGAACGCATGATAAACTGTTGCTATAGATATGTAGCAACGGTGCTCCTGTCTATAGCAACGGTTTTCTCGGCGTTGCCATAAGCCTATTTTCCAGTAGTGAGTGATGTGATGATTTGTTTTAAATTATTTAAGGCAATTGCTCTTTCTTGGATGAGACTATGCTAAACTTGATTCTTCAATATACTTTCATAGGTCTGTATGCTTTGTCTATGTTAACTGGGTGGTATGAATTATAAATAGGATAAACAAATAAAGGATCATGATTAAACTGAGGTAAGGTTTAAGGAATCTAGGCATACTTATAGGAGTCTTTGATGTGTTTAAGGCATTAAAGTAAAGTCAAGAAGGGCCTGTTTGCATATGAGTAGGTCTGAGTCTATATGGATCTATTTGAATGTGTGTGGACTAGCCTAAAGTAACTTTGAATAGTTGTCTGCTATATATTAAAGGTAGTTTGAAGCAACGACATTCTAGAATATATTATAGAAGTCTAAAAAATGAAACTTTGGGATTAAGGTTCATTCATGTGGTAATAGGTTCTTAAATGGTTCATTAGGAACTAATGTAGGTGTCACGACCCGAACTGGCGGGCCGCGACTGACACCCAAGACCCTTCTCGGCTGAGTGCCATACTACCACTCTATTCATAAGTCACACATTTTTGTGAACCTTTAAATTATGAAATGACGCTTCCGTCAAGTAAAACATGAAAACTTTTTAATAGAACTCTTTCATCATGTCAGACACTTCTCCCTTTAGTCACCATAGAATCTTTAAATCAATCCATATGAACACATCGACCTATGTGGCCGCCTCACACAACTGTAGACATCTCGACACACTATCGAAGGACACTGTCTGCAAAAGTATCTAACAACGACCAAGTTACCATAACATAAGTTAGGACAGGGCCCCAACATACCCGTAATGCATTCGACTCGAGGACATACATAAGTACTCTGACTCAGTAACACTCCGAATAGAAATTGAGTTCACCAGTCCAGCTGATAGCCCGGGAACATCCTACAACAGGGGTCCTCTATCCATCTGCGTACCCTGTGTGGCATGAAACACAGCGCCCCCAGGCAAAGGGACATTAGTACGAATGATGTACCGAGTATGTAAGGCAGAATTGAAACAATATATATCTCGACTCGAATGACAAAAGATTAACATACTCAATCTGTACCTGTAACCAACACTGATAATCTATATGTGCATATGAACTTTTAAAACATCATGTGTATATATATAATGCATAGCTTCGCCCTGCTCGCAGCCCCTTCGGGCATAATAGCATAATGGCCCCATTGGGCAGCCCCTCCGGGCATCATAATCATCGTATACTAGCTGATCAGGTGGTTTGCGTATATAACGCCATAGCCCTCCCCCTTCCCTATAAAATCATGTCGTACATATATATAAGTGTGCAAATGCATGATAATCTTTGAAAAACATTAAAGGACTCCCTTCGGAGCAACTTTTAGTTCAAAATGGGAACTTCTTCCCCTTTTCATTTGTCGCCTTTGAGACTTAAAAATTAAATATGAAATGCATATGAATGAAGAAGCCTTATGAATGTCCCCTTCGGGATTTATACATCATTATGAAAACATACAACTTATGGATGC
>NW_026725857.1:0-50066 GCF_029784015.1 Lycium ferocissimum
AAAAAAAGGTCTTTGGTTTTTGTAGGTTTCGTTAGGAAAGATGATTTGGAAACCTTTGTTGATGGGTATCATTTCATTTTTTGTAACGAAAAGGGTTATGTTAAGTTTTAGGAATTGAGAAGGAGTTTTCCCGGGATGTTGGCTATCCCTTTCTTTCTTTTTGGCATGACCCATATGAAATGAACGAAACAAGCGAACAAACGACCTTCAAAGTGATTCCATTCTTAGAAATGCTAGGAAGCTTATGCTTTTGGATTCCTTATGATGTTATGATTCTCTCTTATGATTATTAAATTGAGTTTATGGTTATTGATCCTTCAAGGTAAGATATGTGGATGATGTTAGCTCCATAAGTGGTAATCAGAGGTATACCGACCTTATGTCCACTAGATAGAGTCGTAATGTTTTCCTTTGTACTCTCGTTCATGTATTATATATATGTATTTATTTTATGACACCGAGCGCGCTATGATCGGCCGGGTACGACACCTATTTATTGCACACCACTGCGTTGGGTACGGATAACTTAAACTGTCATGGCGGAGTACGGATAATACCGAGCCTATTATATGGCGATACGGTATTATAATATATGTATATGATTTTGAAAGAAAGCATGCATGTCATACGCCCTCGGGCGGCTTTACGATATATAGAGTTATACGGATACATTCGGACATATAGATTAACTCTTATGTCTCAGATTCCTTTAATGATTCTTATGTATATGCAGTTTTCATACCTTACATACTCGGTACATTATTAAATGCGGCTCACCTGTGCTTGGAGGGGTGCATTTCATGCAGGCGGTCCAAAGTCTGGGTTGGTGATCCACCTGTGGGATTTCGGGTCGGCGGATGAGGTTGATACACTCCATTTGTTCCGAATATGCTAGAAGTCAGCATGGTCTTATGTATATACATATGTATGGGTGTGGCGGGGCCCTGTCCCAGCCACGTTATGTTATGTTTTTCAGTAGAGGCTTATGCTTGATTGTGTACAAGGTTGAACGATGTCCGGAACTTGAGGTTTCATATGTTGTCACACGGATGATTATGATAGCTTTATCGCCATGCAGTATGTCTAGCCTATTCATATAGATGAGTCTTTCAGATTGATTGATACATGTATGTTTTCTTATAAGTTTATCGAGAATCTTATGATGGCCCTACCGGCCCACCTATGTTAATGTTGATGCCACAAATGTATGTTAGATGGTGCTTGACTAGTACGGTCAGGTGCCCGTTGTAGCCCTCTAGCTTGAATCGTGACACATGTGGATGCGGAACCTGATGGCAAACCATGGTACACTGACGTCAAGTTGTATCTAAAGAAGAGAGAGTATCCCGAAAATACAACAAGCAACCAAAGCAAGACCGTCGAAGAATGACGATGGATTCTTTTTGAACAAAAAGATTCTATATAAAAGGACACAGGATCTAGGTTTGCTTCGATGTGTGGATGCTAATGAAGCCACGAAAGTTGTTGAACGAAGTACATCCTTTGGAACTTGCGGGCCTCGTATGAGCAGCTTTTGTTCTAGCTAAGAAAATCCTCCGAAGCGGGGTTACTCCGGGATAACGATGGAAGGTAATTCTTTGCAAATTTGTGCAAAAAGCCATCAATACCAAATCCGGAGATCTAATCGAGTCCGGAATTTGAGTGAACTATATGTTATGAGCTCACCCTGGCGGTTCGTCGCCTGGGGCATGGATGTCATTGGAACCATCGAGCTTGCTGCTTTAAATAGACATCGATTCATTTTGGTTGCCATAGATTACTTCACCAAATGGGTGGAAGCCACATCGCACAAATCAGTGACAAAGAAAGTGGTAGCTGACTTTGTGCGAAACAACATTATATGCCGTTTCGGCATACCTGAGTCCATCATAATGGACAATGGAGCAAATTTGAACAGTCACCTGATGAAGGATATCTGTAAACAGTTTCGAATCACTCATCGAAATTCAATTGCCTACCGGTCGCAAATGAATGGAGTTGTAGAAGCAGCCAACAAGAACATCAAGAGGATATTAAGGAAGATGACGGACAACTACAAATCTTTGGCACGAATAATTGCTTGATGCTTTGCTAGGGAACTTGTTATACCCCGTACTTTGTACGTTGGAATATTCTAAGTTGGTTGCGACAAGTTATGGACAAGACTTTTAATTTTCGGTTTTGTTGATTTTTTTTGTTTTAATGCATAAGTTGCATATTCATCTTTTATTGGTATGGAATGTTATGGGTAAATTTGGGATAAGGAAAATTTGGGGTTAAAAGTGAATTATGGAAAGTTAAGCATTTCATGAAAATTTGGGGCCAAAAGTGAAGTTGTGGAAACTTGAAAGTCATGAAAAAAATGGCCATGTGGCCTTGCACATGATTTGTGGGCCATAGGCCACATGTGTACATTATATAAGTAGAGAAAGATGACTCATTTAAGTCATCTTTATCATTTCTCAACCCCAGAAATTTCAAGAAAGTTGGAAAAAAAAAAGAAGAAGAAGAGGATGAAGAGATAGGGGCCATTCGGCCATGTCAAGGAAAAAAAGAAGATCATGAATAGTGATCAAAAAATTTGTTTCTTCAAGCAAACTTACTAATTGAAGGGTGCTTATTAACGTGGAGTTGTTGTTTCAAGCGATAGACTACTCGTTTTCATCCTTGGCCAACTTTAGACAAGTGGAGAAGTTGTGAAGAAAGGTAAGTTTAATCTTGTGTTTTATGTGTTATGAATGGTGTATATGTGTTGTAGTATGCTAAAATGAAAAAAATTCATAATAGAAATCATGTTGAAGTTGAGGCCGTGTATATGGTGTTGGCCATGTGTGTGTGTTGTGTTGAAAGCAATGAATTAATTCTAGTTAGCATGTTTTGGTTGTTGTAGTGTGAAGAAAGGAATGAAAATCATCTTTATGTGTGTATGTGGGGTTGGCCGAATAGGTCCCCCTTTGTGTAGTTGAGAATGAACAATCGTCGTTAGTATTTTCGTTGTCGTCGTTATGGATTCTATGATGAAAAATGCAAGTTTAATGACTCAAAGTGATGTTGTGTTGATTATGGGTTGATTTGGAGGTTAATGTGAATTTTATGTAATTTTTGTAGTTATGGAAGTGACATTGTTAATGTGTGGATTTATTGGTGTAATTCATGAATTTGGGAGAAAAGGATGTGGATTATGTTGTTCTCGGGTTTGGGGAAGAATTCGGGTGAGTTGGAGTATGGTTTGGGTTGTTTGGAAAATTGTGTGAATTGTTTAAAGCGTTCTTGAATATTGTTTGAGTGGTTTTGGATTAGTAATAGAATGTATAAACGTTGACATTGGTTTATATGTAAGTAGTTGAAGTGAGTATATTGGAATATTATGAAAGTTGTTGAATTATGTAAAAGAGCTACTAATGTTAAAAATGCATTTTGAATTGATTATTGATGTTGTAGTTTGGTTGTTGGTGTTGTTGTTGTTGAATTTGGCCGAGTTGAAATCTCGGGATTGGTGTATTTATAGGGGAAATGCTGCCCAAATTTCTGTAAATAAAGTGCGAGCTTAAAATGGGATTCCGAGGTGCCTATGACTAATGTTTGGTGTCTAGTGACGTGTTGTAGATTTAGGGAAGCCGAGACTCGAGTTTTGATTAGCTTAGGAAGCAATTAAGGTATGTAAGGCTTATCTTTCCTTCTTTTGGCATGTCTTAGATATGAGTAAGGTATGATATGTTATGAGCCTTGGGGGTAATTCTATTCGAAAGATACGAACATGTTTATGATTCGTATTCGCTTTGTGATGTTGGCATCCTTAATATGGTCAAGCTATGATCCGTATGTCCTTGATATGGTTGGATTTGAAATGCTATGTACACGGTTTGTCCCGAAAGAATCTTATGTCTTTTGTATGACTAACTTTCAAAAGTTGCATAAAAGTTGGTTTTTAAAAAGAGTCTTGTTCCTAAACAATTCCGAAAACTACGAACGTCCGTAACTTTCACAAACAGAACCGGATGGCCTTGATATGCTCAAAAATGACTCCATGATGTATGATGACTATGTTTTCCATAGGCGGGCCCGGCTCGGGTTGACGCTCGTTCGTGGGTCCCGCGACTCTCCTTATGTACTTCTGACGATTTTTGAAAGGATATGATATAACTATTATTCCGATTTCAAGTACGATCAGTTTACTTATCTTTTGAATTTGTAATAATGATTCGATAACATAGGATGACTATGATTTTCGTAGGCGGACCCGGATTGGGTTGACGCTCGTCCGTGGGTCCCGCGACTTTCCTTTGTGTAGTACTAACGACTTTTTGAAAAGCACTTAATATGACTACCTTTTCGACCCCTGAGTATGATTATATATTTGTTTGTTGAGTCTGAAATGTTGATTCGTATACTTATGATTCCGATACGTGAATATGACTTCGAAGTTCGGTTTGATATGTTCCCGGGTGGTATTCGGAAGAAAATCCGATTTGACATCTGGGTTGTGGCTTATAAACGATGGTTCGTTTTGATTAACCTATTAAGTCTTTGAAAATGTTTTAATCAGTATTTGGTTACTCACGATTACGTTCGTGCGTTACGTTGTTACATTTGCCGCTGGGTTCCTAGCCGCGGTATATGTGTATATGTGATATTACCGCTGGGTTCCTGGCCGCGGTATATGTGTATATGTGATATTACCGCTGGGTTCCTGGCCGCGGTGTATGTGTACATGTGATATTACCGCTGGGTTCCTGGCCGCGGTATGTGTGTATGTAGGTATGTGTGATATTGACCGCTGGATATTTGACCGCGGTATGTGTGTATATGTGGTATGTGATATGTGATGATTTGATGATATGATATGTGATGATCTGGTGATACAATATGATATGTGATATGATGTATGATAATATGACGGTACGTTTATGATTATTATGTTATATATGGATCGGGCCGTACGTTCCTCGGCATTATTATGTTATATATGGATCGGGCCGTACGTTCCTCGGCAATCGGTTAATGTCAGCTCATGTGGTATGTTTGATTTTTCGTATATACGAGGCAGAGATGTTTTTCAAAAGAAAGCGAAGCATTTTGACATTCTGATTATCCTATTTGTCTTCTGTACCGCTTATGTATGATTTGGAGGTCAGATGTAAGTACCTTGGTATTCGGCTTATTATGCTCGCGTTCGGTGCACTTTACTTCGATTATGACTCCGTTTTCTGTATTTCCTGCTTTGCATACTCAGTACATATTCCGTACTGACCCCCTTTCTTCGGGGGCTCGTTTCATGCCGCGCGGTACCCACGGATGAGTAGATGACGTTAGCGGAGGACGTTCCAGGTTTGGATTGGCGAGCTCCATTTCCTCCGGAGGCCGAGGTACGAGGCGTTTGTATGGTATCTACGAGATGTTGGTAGAGACTTTGCGAACGGTGTCATGTGTGTGATACGTCGGTTTTGTAAGCCGGCTGCGTAAGCCGATGTATTATTATGCATTATGCTGCAGATTTGTTTTGTAATCGGCTATGTAAGCCGATATATCAGTACGCATTATGTTACAGATTCGCTATGACTACAGATTTTAGTTGATTTGAAAGAGACGAAAAGTATGATGTTTTTTTTAAAAAAATTTCCTTCTGCATTTTGACACGTTCTGCGGGCCCAGTATGATTATGTGTATTACGAAAGTCTGCGGGTTCGCTCGGCCCTAGGTAAGGGTCGGGTGCCCATCACACCCTATCGGATTAAGGGTGTGACAGACTGGACCATAGTCCAAACCTTAATAGAAGCAACCCCGTACTTACTTGTTCATGGTACCGAAGCAGTCATACCGCCGAAGTAGAAATACCGATTCAAGAAGCAGAACTAAACAACGTGGAACTGGTCCGGAACCGATACGAGTAACTGGCTCTAATCAATGAAAAGAGAATGGTAGCCGTATGTCATGGCCAACTATACCAACAAAGTATGGCACCTGCCTTCAACAAATGAGTCAGATCTCGACTTTTTCAGATAGGGCAAATGGTACACAAAAGAGTATTGCCACATCAAGGCGAGTACAAAGGAAAATTTGCTCCCAATTGGCAGGGTCCATACGTAGTCCGCAAAGTACTCTCTGGAGGAGCGGTAATACTAGCAGAAATAGATAGCTAAGTGTGGCCCAAAGCAATCAACTCAAATGCAATCAAGTGTTATTACACGTGAAGACACGTTGTCAGTTGTATTAGTTAGTTATTTAATAGTTATTTCTGTGCTTTACTTGTAATTGTTTGTAATAGATAAAGAAAACAAAATGTTATTCCTTGCAATATGAACTACACAATGACCAGACCTCCCCACAGTGGGATACGTAGGCAGTTCATTTGGGACCCGGTCGCATTATTAGGAAAACACAAAACCCAATTACTTTATTCCAAGCTACGTTCGACCGGATTCCTGCTGTGATAGGATACGTAGGAGCTCTTTGAGCTTGGTCATACCAAACAAAAAACCCAAGAAACCCCAGGGGAGCCACAGATGGGATTTCGAAGAGAGTCCGAAATAGACAAAAGAACTTAACCCGCACACCAAACTGGGTAAAAATTTTTAGGTCCCCTAAAAAATTCCTTCAACATGTCCGGCCCAAGAGTTAGCCGACCTAAAGTCTCAAACTGGGACAGAAATTTTGAGATCCTCTCAAAATTTCCTTCATCAAGGTTTAACGCGAGAGTTTGCTAGAGCAAGTTTCAAACTGGGGTAGAATTTTTGAGAGTATCTCAAAAATTCCTCACCAAAAGAGTTGTAGCTTCGGTCGTCAAACACAGCAAAGAAGGGACGATCCCCACTCAGATGCACATGTCATGACAATCTACTTAAACAATTTTAAAAAAAAAACTTATATCTTTCACAAGTAAAAATCTGAAACAACTCAAGATCGACAATTTATGAAACTGATTTTAGATAAATGCATCTTTTTTTTATACCGAATCCAAGAGGATCGCATTCAAAAAAGAGTGTGCCGGCGAGGGCCGAGAAATAGCCGAAGATAATAACATGGATCAACTTTGTAGGAAATTGACATTTTTCTATTGCAGCTCCCCTGTGTCGTCAGGAGGACGACCATTTTTTCTAACTTTGGTTTATTTGTAATAGGTAGAGACAGGTTCATCGAATAAGATCTAGGCCACAACCGAGAAGGTTATTAAAGGATGAATGCCATAAGGGCAAATATCTAGCTATGAGGGCTACTAAGGGAGCAATGTGCCACAAGGATGAATATCTAGCCACGAGGGCTACAAAATGACCGAAAATGCCATAAGGACAAATATCTAGCCACGAGTGCTACCAAAGGACAAAAATACCATAAGGGCGACAATCAGGCTAAGAGGGTCACAAAAGAACAAACGTCTTATTTGACCAAGATGGTCACGGCCGACATAAAGGACGAAAGAAAGATGATCTAGCCAAAAGGGCTATACTATCATTAACTGCCGAGAGGGCCATTCATTCATACAAACTGCCGCGAGAGCCACTCATTCATACAAACTGCCGCGAGGGCCATTCATACAAACAGACTGCCGCGAGAGTCATTCATACAAAAACTGCCGCAAGGGCCATTCATTAATGCAAACTGCCGCGAGGGCCATTCATTCATCTAAACTACCATGAGGGCCATTCATACAAACACTATCATGAGGGCCATTCATACAAACACTGCTGTGACGGCAATTCGTACAAACTGCCACGAGGGCCATTCATTCATACAAACTGCCGCGAGGGTCATCCATTCATAAAGACTATCGTGAGGGCTATTCATACAAACACTGCCGTCAGGGCCATTCATTCATACCATCTACCATGAGGGCCACTCATTAAAACACTGACATGAGGGCCATTCATATAAATACTGTCGTGAGGGCCATTAATACAAACACTGTCGTGAAGGCCATTCATATAGACATTATTGTGAGGGCCATTCATACAAACACTGCCGTGAGGGCCATTCATAAAAACACTGCCGTGAGAGCCATTCATATAAACTTCCACAAGGGACAATCATTCAAGAACAACAGCTAAGAAGGCTATCAAAACCATGCAAGGTGGTAAAAACAAAGACGCAGGGCCAAGATGGTCAATTAAAATCAAGCAGCGCTAATAAGGTCGCAGTTCAAAAATAATACCAAGGAGGTATGATCAAAACACACCAAGATGGTGAAGTAGGACCAAGGGGTCTACCATAATGTTACCCAGCAAATGAAAGTAGGTTGGCAGCTGCCAAGCAGAGGAGCAGGCTGATCAAATTAAATCCAGACGCGTGTGGAGCAAACGTGAAGCTTTTTCTTACGCAGCCGGTTGAGATAGGGTGCCTATGAGAGTCAAGCTCTCCGGCCTGGAATTGGAAGATCACTCCACCTCATGCTCAGCCACACAAATTTGTTTAATTTCTTTGCTTGTTTTCTTTAAATTTCCTGAAATCGGTCGGGCACACACCGACACACATAAAGGCATTCCCATATAAGAGATACCCTTTTCTCCTATCGAGTCCAACTACAAGTGACTTGATTATAAAAATAGGGATATGCAGGTGGATTCAATACCAGAGAGTCAGCCACGCTTCAACAATTCACTCCGGACTTCTCGGTTTTAATACTAAAAAAGTCACAATTTTGTTTAAATTTGCATTTGGAAGTGTAATTGACTCGATCAGCAAATGGCCCGAATTCTCATAGAACCTGAGATATGTAGGAAACCCAGAGACCAAGGTCCGGCCATATATTTGAAAATAGCATTAAAAAGAAAGGTATTTTGAAATTGATCAGTATTTACACATATATATGCACACATATACAGTATTTACACATATATACACGTATCGTGCATATATATGTATATTTGGACCCTCTCCTTTGTTTTTTATTTTGGCCGAGTGCAACCTAATACAAGGCTGACCCAACCCAATCCCTTTAGTCCACAAACATATACACACAACTCAGGCCAAACGACACCTTTGCTTCATTTCACTAAGAGATGAGGGTTTCTACCCGAAGCCCTAGCCGCCATAAGGTGATTTTCTGTCTCTTCAATCAGCATGCCTGAAAATGGCAAAGGTTCAGGGTGCGACAGGCCTTTGCAGTCTTGGTGTGTTGATTTCGTGCAAAGCATTAATTGCTTTGTCCTCTCTCCGGCATAATCTCAACCAAACACGGTATTATGTTCTCCCTTTCCTTTGCTTTTCTGCTTTTTATGGCCAAAGGAGTACAAATCCCTTAATGGGATTTGTCTCGACTCATTCAAATCCCTCCATCCTCATTGGTTCATGAAGAACCAGCTAGATCGATTTGTTTTGAGTTAAATCTGACCCTTCGCACCTTGTTTAGCTTAAATCTTAGTCGTTGATGCTTGAATTGAAGGATTTGTTCCTAGAATTTCAATAGTCCCACATCGAATTTAGGTGAGGGTTTCGGATTTTTGGGGTTCTACATAAAGAACCCCCAATTCACACTTTACATATACCAAATATATCACATATTCATAGAAAAGCTCAAAACTAGGGTTTTAAGCAAAGTGATCAACTAGAATTGGACACTTTAACCTAGATCTTTGTTTTCGAGTTAAAAGTCTAAAAAAATTTCTTTGCTTTTTGTGGCTGAGTTGGGGTATTTGAGGAGCAAGGAGCTTCCAATTCCATTCTCGACAATTAGCTGCACAAAGAAAAGGTAAACCCTCTTCCTTTTCTTTACTTTAATATATTATTAGTGCTTTCTTTTATTTAGTTTAATTTATGCTTCTATGATAGTTGATATCTGTGTTAGTTATAGTATTAGCTTAATTTAGCTTAGTTAGTTAGTTAATCTAATTAGCGTTTTTTAGATGAGCATGTGTTTAGGTTAAAGGGTTATAGGATAGCATGTTCATTAATCTGTCATAGGTTAGATTGCTTTTATTTAGTTGGTTATGGAAAAAAATACACATTAAGTTGTTTTTGCTTATGAATCTATATTTGGTCTAAGCATGGTTTGGAGTTTCATGTCTTATGTACGTATTTGACCTACTCATATGATTAGGGGGCTGCTATACCTTCTTGTGTTCATGATTATACACCTAGTTATATGAGTTAAATATGTCAACTTATCTTCAATTAGTATGTCTTTACTGTCAAACTCAAGACTGATGTAGGCCTAAGCTAAACTAAAATATTTTGTGTGTGCATGTGTTCTAGTGTTATGAATTTGTCTAGGATGTTTTTGTTTACTGAATATTGCTTAAGGGATCTGAGTCTTACACAGCCTCAATACAGCCTCTCATGTTTATTTGTTTTTGTTTCAACCATATGATGATTCATGTACCCTTTTAGCAGCCTTTGTGTCCCATGCTCAAGTATGTGTTTTGATAAAGTCTGCCAACAATAGTATAGTTTGTTTGAATGGGTATTGTGTCTGTTTGAAGAGTTTGAGTTGCTTGTTTAGATATAATGGTTTACCTGCATGCCCTGTGCTGTCACAACCCTACATTTGTTCATCTCTTGCCTATTTTGATAGCTTGTCTGTGGTTTTATTGCCTTTTATGAGATTCTATAATAGTATTATTTTATTGAACTTGTTTTATTTCAAGATTAAAATGCTGATATCGTGGTCTGAGCTTGTGACGGTTTGAGAATGCTAGAGTGATATGGAGTCTGTGTTAACTCATTACATGTGATCATGTCTATTATTTTCTTATATCTTATGTTGGGACTGCTGTTATGACAAAATCATTTAGCTTAAGGTTTCACCTGCTTAAAATAATATTTAGAAGATGAATATTGGGATTAGGCATGAAGGAACTATCTTCTCTGGTTTGAGGACATTAACGAGTAGGAGAATGTGATGACTGAGTATTTGCTTCCTGTTCTAGTGCTTGTCTGAGTAAGACTAATGGAAAAATGGTTGGAAAACAATAAAGAATTTTGAGAAAATGATCAGTTTTATGTCATCTTCGGATAAGTCATGCCAAAACAGTTTTTCATCTAGGCAAAAAATGAGATAGTTCTTGTTTTTTCTTTGAAGGAAAAAGAACATTATTCAAATGCTACATCTTAAGATGTTTCTTTCAATAATTTGCCTATTTATATGATTGGCATATTTGCTTTTGTCTAAGTCAAGTTTGGAGTCCTATCCATGCCGGTACTGTTAGTGTAGGTTTACATTTTTTGACCATCATGTGAAAAAATATGTCTAAACTGAGATAGGGATAATTTTAACTTGAATGAATGAGTAGGCTTGCTTGATGTTTGAATATGTCATATCATTCTTGTATAGTCCTGTCCCCCTTCCCTTGGCTGGGATCAATAGTCTATGTGTGATGATTGGTGACTAGAGAATAGTTTAGAATATTAGCTGAGAATGGGCATCATTTCCCCCCCCTTTATCCTCTTTGGCATGTTGGTTTAAACTATTAAGAAGATTACATCTTCGTTGCTTCTACTCTAGAATAATCTAAGGTTGCTGATCTTAACCTGCAAAGAATTATAAAGTATGCATTTGTGATGTTAGTATTGACACAGATAGATATGTAAATGAAATAGGTATCAATTGTGGTTCATGTGTAGTAATATATGTTCAACAGGACATATTTCATGTCTATATTATCTTCTGCCTCATTCTGTGTTGTTTGCTGAGTGGTATACTTGTTGTGATATACAAGGTTATACAGCCTATTGTAACGACCCGTCCGGTCATTATTTAATACTTCGTGAACCCATGCACAATCTAGGTCTATGATTGTAAATAATAAGCCCTACGGGGTGTTTTAAGGAGTAATAGTGGGAAAAAAATTCAATTTCGGATAGAGTTAGAAGTCATGGGCCCAGATCAGGAAGTGGACCTCTATAGCGGTCAAGGGACCACCACAGAGGTCCCGCTATGGCGGAACCCCAACCGCCGCAGCGGGCGAGGCGGGGTAGTAGGCTAGTTTTGGTCACTTAGTTTATATTCACACTCCCTTTTAAAAAAAGACCTCCCAAGGCTGCTATTAGGTTTTCATAAGAAGGAAAAACCCTTGAAACCAAGAAAAGAGATTCTCCTTGCTTTCTCCACATCTTTCCCCACGACTATCATCTCATGGATTCGGGTAAACGCTAGTAAGGCGGGCAATTCATGGAAATTCTAATAGCTCTTTGTCATCGAGGTAGGTTATGGTTTACTTGAGTTAGACTTTGATTAGTGAATCGTAAATACTTATTGAGTTGATAGGAGATTGCATGAATAGGTCTTCAGACATGGTGTTTTGGATGGATATATTTGAAAACCTAACGAATTTATGTGTAAACAGTAACTAGGGTAATAATGAGTATTTGTTTGAGTGTTGAGTGCTACCATCGTTTAGGGTTATGTGTTATGGGATTGAAAGTGGTCAGTTGTCGGGACTAGGAAGGGGTATTTCATTGTTCAGAATATGTATTCCTAGGTGTATTTGATTTTCGTCCTTATTTCTAAGTATATTGAAATATTCACATGATTGTCATTCTTGTTAACAAAGAAGATTGTATTGGGAGGTCTAAAGGAAGGTATAATAG
Organism: Lycium ferocissimum; assembly: GCF_029784015.1. Taxonomy (NCBI): domain Eukaryota; kingdom Viridiplantae; phylum Streptophyta; class Magnoliopsida; order Solanales; family Solanaceae; genus Lycium; species Lycium ferocissimum. Next base: position 12,520 of record NW_026725857.1, read on the forward strand.
TGCTACGCCATTAAGGGCCTGATTTATGACATTGTTTTCATTTACTGGCATCATTGCATACATTGTATGTGGTTATGATGTAATAATGGAGCAAAAAGTCTAAGGTACTATTTGACAGCCAATCCTTGGCAGTAATGTAAAGATGAACAGATCCGCATCTGAGGTTCTTTCAAGAGCAGATGATTTATGGCTCTGGTTCGATGAGTATCCAGAACGAGTGGTACATGGACACCATAGGTCCCCTGCAGGTCATGACTACTGAGCAATAACATCAGTTAGCATGTATGTACAGCGTGTTTGGGCCCTTGCATTGCATTACATCTCATATTTCCACGTTCTGCACGTGTGTACTGTCAGTCTTTTATATTGCATTGTGCGTCTTCTATGATTTTGTTTAGATTGTATGGGGTGATCGCCATTATGAGGGTATGTGTAAGAGCTTATTTTCGATGGTAAGTTGTTCCCTGGGTGCATCACATTGTAGTAAATGAATTGGGTAGAGAAACTCTACAGCTGAAAATTAGAAATTAGTGGTTCGGGTAAATATGGAGGTGACACTTAAATAATTAGCTTAAGGGAAGGTGGAATGGTTTCAATTGACTGTTAGATAACCGGTATATTCCTATGGGGATAAAAGGAATGAATAGTTGGGAGTAGAAAGGTATGTTCGTGAGAGTGAAATAACCTATATTGAGAATCCTGAGGGTCTTAACTTATTGCTTTTCTTATTGACTTTATATTGTGTTGTGTGAACTAATCTTAGTCGACATATGATGCTTTACAAAGCACGTGTGGTGTCTTTGATACTACTCTTGCTACATCCTTTTTGGGTGTAGGTATGTTGCAGGTTTAAGTTAAAGTTTCTTCGTGTGGATTACCAGGCATTCTCATATAGCCTCGCTCATCTCACTCCAGGCAGAGGCTGGGTTATTTATTTTGTTTTCGTTGTGTAATAGGAGCTCTTGTACCTGTCTAGACTAGATCCCGAGAAGTTCTTTTCAGTTTTATATTATTTAAAACAGAGTCTGTGTGAGCTTTTACTTTAATCTTGTGATTTTTAAGATATTTTTTATTATAAAATAGATGAGCATTTGGGTGGTTGGTAAGGGTTCGCCTACTAGTCAGTAGTATGGTAGGTACCCGCACGACCCGCTAGTTAGGGTCATGACAGTTGGTATCAGAGCCTAGCTTACCGGTGTCACAAGTGCAAGGGCAAATGTCCAGTAGAGTCTTATGGAATGGTACGATGACATCCGTACCCGTCCGCAAGAGGCTATAGGACATTTAGAAGTTTCCCTTTATTCATTCTATCATGCTACCCCGTTATGTCATCTCCTAGTTGGATCCAATTGGTATCTGGTTGATTCTAATTGGTATCTTGACGGCAAATTGGTACCTGTCGATTCCAATTAGTATCTTTTTATATATCAACTCAAGGAAGACTTCCCATGAATGGGTGCGCTTTAATCGTGAGCACGAACGAAAATGTTCGTGACAGTGTTAGATCTACAGATTGCGTGCTTATTTTAAGAAGGTTGGCAAGTTAATGGCGCATTCATACTTGTTAGGTGAAAACCATGTTGTTACGCGCTAAGCAATTAAGTGAGCCCCTACGCGACCTGAACTGGTGGGCAAAATCTCTGCCCGCTGGCACTGTAGCACTGCTGCAACGGTAAGTGGACCGCTACCGCGGGCTCGCTATAGAGAGTATCAGGCCGCTATAGCGGACCCAAACTTCTACAGGGTTCCGCTATACCGAGACTTCCATCGCCATAGCGGTACCGCCACAATGATCAAGTGACCGCCGCAGCGGTACCCTGAGACCAGTAGCCTCTTCTTTTCTCCCCTGTTTTTTTAACCTGTATGATTCATCAATAAATCAAGAAGAAACCGATTCCAAAGCAAATACCTTCATTAAAGCATCCACCCGACTAGGGTAATTGTCTTGCGAGCACCCTTAAACCGGGGCACCCACACCAAAAACAACAAAAGTAAGATTATCCAAAACATCCCAAAAATAACCAAAAATAAGAAATAGTTTGAACATAAAGCCTTGCAAGGGCAAGTGATAACCTAAGATGATATAAAGAGGGGGATCTCTTAGCCACTCTACGGCTAGTCGCCTCGTAACCACCATCCTCCGAGTAACTAGAGTCCTCGCTACCAAGCCCCGACGCGCTGAGAAAGGAGAACTGAGGGGCATCCCTGATGGTCACCTTAGGGTGTTTCGCCTTCGGGACTAGGGCTTTCAGAAGGCTTTTGACGCCTTTCCACATCCTCACGAACAGCTTGTCCCTAGCCCGGCTTTTCTTCTTCTCCTTGTCCAAGTCATCCCGGAGATCCACATGGGCCGAGGCAGGATCATAGGCGCCTGCAAAGCATCCACGGCCTCCCCCATCTTGGTGCGGGTCTCCACAATAGCCCTTAAATCCGCTCAATAGTAAAATAGCCGGTACCGAAGCCCGCTAGACGACCCGATTTCCATGGAAGGCCGTGCAAACCCCATCATAGCCACCTTCACCATAGCCATATCTACCTTCATGCGCTCCAAGGTACTCGGGGTCTGTGACTGACCATTCCCGCCCCGTGGGCCATCGCTGTCATCGTTGTCATCCGAGCCAATCTTCTTTCTCTTGCCCCTGCCTGGTGCCCCCTTGACCTTCAGTTGGTCAAAAGAAGCATCACACTCTACATAGCGGTCCCCAAGCTCTATAGGTACCCCAGCATTACGGCAGAGATGGGTAATCAGGGAGTAGGAAGGGAAGTGAGGGGACTGAGTAGTTGAATAGGAGGGAATAATTTTTGTGGGAGAGGGAGAGTTTTCAGTTATGGGGATAAGTGGGAAGTGGGAGGGGTGAACCTATTTATTTTTTAAACTGGTCGACGACCGCTGCAGCGGTATAGCTATAGTAGTCCTCTGACCGCTGTAGCAGGCCACATTGAATTTTAATTTTATTGAAATTTTTCCGTTCTCATAACGCCACCCTAAAATCCTACCTCCTATGGTGTAAGGTCCAGGAGTGCGACCATGACCTCACCTACACTTTGTTCGGGGACGAACGGTGGTTTAATTTGTATCTGGTGTAATGACCCGTCCGATCATTATTTAATACTTCGCGAACCCATGCCCAATCTGGGTATATGATCGTAAATAATAACCCCTATGGGGTGTTTTAAGGATTAATAGTGGAAAAAATTAAATTCGGATAGATTTAGAAGTCGTGGGCCCAGGACAGGAAGTGGACCGCTATAGCAGTTAAGGGACCGCCATTATAGCAGAACCCCGACCCCCGCAGTGGGTGAGGCTGGGCAATAGGCTAGTTTTGGTCACTTAGTTTATATTTCACCCTCCTTTTTAAATAAAAGAAGTCCCAAGGCTGCTATTAGGTTTGCATAAAAAGGAAAAACCCTTGACACCAAGAAAAGAGATTCTCCCTACATTCTCCACATCTTTCCCCACGATTATCATCTCTCATGAATTTGGGTAAAAGCTAGTAAGGCGGGCAATTCATGAAAATTCTAATAGTTGTTCGTCATCGAGGTAGGTTATGGTTTACTTGAGTTAGACTTTGATTAGTGAATCGTAAATACTTGTAGAGTTGATGGGAGATTGCATGATTAGGTCTTCGGACATGGAGTTTTAGATGGATATATTTTAAAACCTAACGAAATTATGTGTAAACAGTAACTAAGGTAATAATGAGTATTTGATTGAGTGTTGAGTGCTACCATCATTGAGGGTCATGTGTTACGGGACTAAAATTGGTCAGTTGTCGAGACTAGGAAGGGGTATATCATTGTTCAGAATATGTATTCCTAGGTATATTTGATTTTCGTCCTTATTTTTCAAGTATATTGAAATATTCACATGATTGTCATTCTTGTTAACAAAGAAGGTTGTATTGGGAGGTCTGAAGGAAGGCATAGTAGTGCTATGCCATCAAGGGCCTGATTTATGACATTGTTTTCATTTACTGACATCATTGCATACATTGCATATGGTTATGAGATAATAATGGAGCAGAAAGTACGGTACTATTTGACAGCCAATCCTTGGCAGTAATGTAAAGGTGAACCTATTAAACGATGTGGATCCGCGTCCGAGGTTCTTTTTGGAGTGGAGGATTTATGGCTCGGGTCAAATAAGTATCCGGAACGAGTGGTACATGGACACCATGGTTCCCCTGCAGATCATGACTACTGAGCAATGACATCAGTTTGCATGTATGTACAGCGTTGTTGGGCCCTTGCATTGCATCTGCATTGCATTACATCTCATATTTCTATGTTCTGCTCGCGTGTACTGTCAGTCTGTTATACTGCATTGCGAATCTTCTATGATTTTATTGAGACTGTATGGGGTGATAGCCATTACGAGGGTAAGTGTAAGAGCGGATTTCTGATGGTAAGTTGTTCCCTGGGTGCATCCGCATCCGAGGTTCTTTCCGGAGTGGAGGATTTATGGCTCGGGTCAAATGAGTATCCGGAATGAGTGGTACATGGACACCATGGGTCCCTGCGGGTCATGACTGCGGACGATGACATCAGTTAGCATGTATGTACAGCGTTGTTGGGCCCTTGCATCGCATCTGCATTGCATTGCATCTCATATTTCCACGTTCTGCACGTGTGTACTGTCAGTCTGTTATATTGCATTGCGAATCTTCTATGATTTTATTGAGACTGTATGGGGTGATAGCTATTATGAGGGTAAGTGTAAGAGCGTATTTCCAATGGTAAGTTGTTCCCTGGGTGCATCACGTTGTAGTAAGTGAATTGGTTAGACAAACACTATTGCTGAAAATTAAAAATTAGAGGTTAGGGTAAATATAGAGGTGAGACTTTAATAATTGGCTTAAGGGAAGGTGGAATGGGTTCAACTGAGTAGTTAGATAATCGGTACATCCCTATGGGGATAAAAGGAGTGAATAGTTGGGAGTAGAAAGGTAAGTTCGTGAGTGAGATAACCTATATTGAGAATCCTGAGGGTCTTGACTTATCTACTTTTCTTATTGACTTTATATTGTGTTGCGTGAACTAATCTTAGTCGACTTATGATGCTTACCAGAATGTGTGGTGTACTGATACTACTCTTGCTACATCCTTTTTGGGTGTAAGTATGTTGCGGTTTAAGTTGAAGTTTCTTCGTGTGGATACCGGAGCATTCTCTCTACGGCCCTCGCTCATCTCACTCCAGAGCAGGGCCGGGTCATTTATTTTGTTTTCCTTGTGTAGTAGGAGCTCTTGTACTTGTCTAGACTAGATCCCGGGAAGTTCTTTTCAGTTTTATTGTATTTAAAACAGAGTCTGTGTGAGCTTTTACTTTAATCTTGTGATTTTTAAGAAATTATTTATTATAAAATGGCTGAGCATTTGGGTGGTTGGTGAGGGTTCGCCTACTAGTTAGTAATATGGTAGGTGCCCGCACGACCCACCAGTTGGGGTCGTGACACGTGTCTACACCTCGGTTTGTACAAGAGAGTACTCCTTGTACATCATTAAGTGGAACCTGTCTCTTCTTTATCTTGTATACTTTTAGTAAGACTTTGGGCCTATTTTATTTTGTATTCCCTTATTGGGCTTGCTACCTTTATCTAATCGTAAATTTGGACCTATTTATTCTGTGAACTTACATTTTGGGGTCTGTTTGTCCATGATTTCTAGCTATTTGGGCCTACACAATTGGTTCATCTCTACTCCACTGACTACCGTATGTATGCTTGTTATATGAGTAGGAATACATGGTTTACTTAGATTCTACATTAATGTGTTGATTAAGTTTAAATACCCTCTAATCACAATTTTCTTTTTCCACCTCTCCTCTTTGCATGAAATCATCGACGTGGGCCAGATGGGCTGATTTCCTATTCAAACCTATTGGGCCTATGGCCCAACTATCCTTCTTGATCGAGTCCGTGAAGATGAATATATTTAAAGGCCCAACCATGGGTGAAAATGGTTAACTGGTGGGCTTACCTAAGCCCACCAGCCTAACTTTCCTCTTTTCCTTTTCTTATAATTGTATATTATGTATACCTTATTGTATATGAAATCAACTTGTAAAATATTGAAATCCAAATGTGATTAGAACTTAGGATGCTTGGGTAGATTTGTTTAACATTTTTTCTGAAATGATTTTCAAGATTAAGCATGTTTGAATGCTAATTTGCATGAAAGATCAAAATTTTGGGTTTTGCGAAAACATAGATAGGATCTTCAGAGATTTTATATTAGTGAATCAAACAACTAAAAATGAAAGTTAGGCAGAATTTGGGCCTTAAGCCCCCTAGCGAAGAAACAAAAAAAGAAATGGATAAGGACACGTTTAGGCTTGATAAAAAATTTGGACACTAAACATCTCAGTTTTTCATTTGGAAAATTGGGTTTTTGGTTGACTTTGGACAAAATAGGAACAAAAACAGATTTGAACAAGTGCAAAAATGGACCTTTCTTAACTCTGTTTTGGACTTAAATGGATTTTCAAAACCTTTTGGGCCTAAGCCCAAAACTTTAAATAAAATAAAACCAAAGGGGTATATTTGGACCTTGATTTTGAGGAAAGATGGTTTTGGTTAGGATATGGTTGACCCAAATGAGCAAAAAAGGGAAAAAATATAATAAACAAAAATCGGTTTACTTATACATAAAAACCTATTTTGTCAAAGAGGATGCACTCTATTTATTTTCGATATATACATAACAAAACTCATAAGGATTAAATTACGACATTGGACCAACCTAGTAGGAACTCTACCTAAGAGAAATCTTAAGTGGATTTTGGTCCAGAAATGAAGTAATTTTAATCCCCTTATGGCATTTAAAAAAAAAAAAAACTAACTCTTTTTCCTTAAAATTATTTGCCAAAAGAATGGAGTTATGATATTGACATAACAAATTTTGCAAGAAAGAAAACATTTTAGCAAGTAATCACAATTAATCACACATTGAAACTCGAAGGTCAACCGTATTCTACGGATCCTTAATACTAGGGTGCTTAAAACCTTCCCTAGGGGATCACCAAAACCCTTACCTCGAACGCTGGTTTAAAAAGGATTTACCTCTTGTTTGACTACAGCCTTTAAACTCGATTTTCCTAATTTTCTTTATAAAATTAGGTGGCGACTCTAAAAAATACAAAATCCGAAGAGAGTCTGCAACTTCTTAGTAGCTTTTATGCACCCACATAAAAGTCGTACCCACATAAAAGTCAATCGTAACAACCACCACGGTCTGCAGGTCGAGAAAAAGAACCCCTGGAGGTCTGCCCAACACTATAACCACTCTGTCTTGAAGGACCACTCAAGCACAGGTGCTTTGGATGGGGGCGGTCGGGATAATCTTTGTTGAGTCTGCCGACCGGCCACCACCTCTAAACGCATAACCACTAAAACTGCCAACCTGACGGGCCCTCTTGTCTCAACCCCCACCTTGTGCTTGGAGCCTAGTAGACTCCACCCTCGTAGCATGATCCACCACGGACCAGAATAAAGACCCTATGGCAACAAGATGAAGGCAAGCCCAGGGAAACGGGATTATCAATCCTCTTACAAACCTCCTAACCCTCTTGGCCTCAATAGGAATCAATTGAATAACATATCGAGCCAGGGTAAGGAATCGGGCCTCATACTCAGCTACAGATAAACACCCTTCCTCTAGGTTGTTGAACTCGTATCTCCTTATATCCCTAAAAGCGAGGGGGAATACTTCTCCAAGAACGCTTGATGGAACTAAACCAAAGAAAACGGAGGTAACCTAACTGACCGACAATCAACAAAAGAACTCCACCACACCTTAGCATCCCCTCGAAACTGGTAAGATACATAATCAGCCCCATAGGAATCAACAATACCCATCTTGTACAACCTCTCATGACTATCAACTATAAACTCGAAGGCATTCTCAGATAGAGTACCAAAAAACTTTGGCGGCTCTATCTTAATTAATCTGGCAAACATCTCCTGATCTCCAACGGTCATAGCTGGACTGACAATAGGCTTAGAAGCACATGCAGGTGCCAAGATTTTGTCGATATGTGAAGCCATAGTAGCAGCAGGCTGCATCCCCTGAGTCTAGCCCTGCTCGAGAGTCTGTGCTCCCGCTCTAGTTTGTGCCCCTCCTTAAGTGGCTGGATGGCCACCCACTGGATGCATCCCATCAAGAGAGTGCAGAATACGGACCATGGTGTCCTGAAGCACCAGAGTAGAAATCACCTCGGGCTGGTCCCAATTCTCCCTCATATATGGGCTCATGCTCAGGCTGATGCTCTGGCTCTGGTTATAAGGATCTAGCATGTCTTTGACCAACCGCAGGAGCCCTGCTCCGGCCCCAGCGGTGGGCTCGGGCACATATCCCTCATGATAGTAGCACGAGTCCTCACCATCTGTGAGAGAATAAAAGTGAAGTCAGATACCAATTTGAACATTCTATATACCAATTTGAATGAAGTAGCACAGATAGAATGAAAGAATTTTATGTTTCCTAAATGTCCTATAGCCTCTCGCAGATAAGTACAAAGTTCATCATACCGATCTGCAACACTCTACTAGACATGCTCTTGTACTTATAAGATCGGGTAACCTAGGGCTCTGATGCCAACTTGTCATGACCCAACTCGTGGATCGAGCGGGCACCCACACAATCCCCCCTGGTGGGCAAACCCTTCCCGTACTCAACAACTTTAATAATCAAGCGAAAGAAAATATAAGTACTAAACACTCTCAAATCATATAAATAGCTACTAAGTGCGGATTAATACTAGAAATGCCCCAAAATCTGGTCTAAGTACAAAAGCCACTAAATATACATAAATTTGGAATGTCAAATAAGAAAGTCTGGAATACTATCTTGGAACAATGGACAGATATCATAAGAGAATTTTTTGGGCTGCTGATCAGGAACATAGCTCACCTTGGAAACTCGTACTCAAGGCCTCGGGAAGATCACTCATGAGGTGCTGAAGTGGAACCTATAGTAAACTCTTCACTCAGAAGATAGTACAGCAAGGTAGCATTAGTACAAATACTATTTACTAGTAGGTATCATAGCCGACAATAATTATTTCACATAAATGAAGAAAGAATCAACAAGTAGACATGTAAGAAAACAAGTGTGTAACAAACCAATCAGCAATGAAATCATCTCAATATCAATACCAAGTACAACTCATCAATGAATAATGGATGTGAGAGTGAAATGCATATGCAATGCAATGCACTGGCCAAACCTCAAACCTGTACACACATGCTAAGGACGGAAATCTCGACGTCTCAATAGTCATGACCCATGGGAAACCTGCAAAGTCCATGTACTCTCTCGCCCCGGCAAGAAACCTCAAGCAGCGAGTATATCACATTATGCTCCGGTAACAGCCTCAGATCACGAATTCTCATCTCTTTCATACACAATCCGACAAATACATCGTATGTTCCTTTGTCTCACTTATCATCATCAGTATCAAGTCACGGTTCATATCAATGCATCATATGAAGTGAGAGTGTATGCAATGCAAGATATCATAATCAACAACGAATCAAAATAAAAGTCTCATTCGTGTCTTATCATAAGCACACATCATAGTTCAAGCCTAATCCCATGATTATTTCCCCGTTCAATGATAAATGGCATAAAAAAGGAGAGATGAATTCATACACAAGTCACAACATAAATAAGGGCCACAAGCCCAAATCACACAACAAGGCGACAAGCCCACAATCAACAACAACCAACCTAGTAGAATTCCATCCCAACTTCATACCTGAAGGCCTAGCAAGCTTTCCCTGTCAATATCTAACTCGTACATATGCTTCACTAATTGGAGTCTAACCGAAAGGTAAATCGTAACCTACCTCGATACAGAGCGGGTGCCACAAACTATCCGACTTAAGCCTTGCCCTTCCGAAAAGCTTTCAGAAGATCGATGTTGTTACACCTTGGAAATTTTTTGTTAGCGTACAGTGAATAGACTAACAAGGGCATGATGTATACGATATTTTGATAAGTAAGAAATAGCATTTGATAAACCTAATCGAGATTTCAAAGACATTTAAGATAAGGAAAGAAAGTTGTTTAGGAAAGCAAGTCATATGTTGTGTGTCGGACAAGAATTATGAGTATCGAGTTAATGAGAGTTTAATGATGCTTTGGAGAAGAGTTATAATGTCCCATGGATTGGTATTGTGGTGTTAAACAAGTGTTAAGAAGGTTCCATAAGGATCGGAGATCAAACGAGTCGACAAGAACAAGTTTCGGATAGCTGGGCAATATACAGCCAGACATACTGGCCGTATAAAACATACGGACCCTATGTCCAGCCGTATGTTCTGTCCAGAACAAGGGCCTTCACTGGACCAAGCATACGGTCCAGACATACGTCGACGCATAAAATATACGACTGCATGTTGGTTCGTATGTTCCGATCGAGACAGATTTAAACGTTGATATAAGGACCCCTATCTCATTTTATTTCATTTCAATTTCACTCCACAAGTCAAGAAACCTCTAGAATATTCTCCACTCTTCATCCACAAGAATTCAAAGGAAATTGATGACCAACTTCATCAAACCAACAAAATCAAGAGTGTGAAACCCATTAAAGTTCATCTAGGTTAAGAAATCCCATTGGAAGTGAATTAGGGTTTTGGTGCAAGAAGAGTATTGCCACTCAAGGCTTATTCCTACACTATCTAAGGTAAGTTTCATGGAATTTTCATGTTTTTTTAAGGTGTTGAGAAGTTGAAACACTTGGATTGTAGAAGGAAATAGGAAATGGGTCATGAATGCAAGAATAGTGTCATTTTTGAATAGAAGCTTGGAATGAATCATGAATATGGATATGTTGTGATTATAAGTAGGTTATGAATGACATTTAGAACATGGAATGAGTATTGTATGTGAAAGAACGCGATAGTGAACTATGATTATGATTATGGAGGAATTGAAGTGAAATTGTGAAATGTGAATAATATAAATGAATGATGATTGTTGTTTATGATATTGTGATTGTTGTTATGAATGTTGGGAGTTGATATGGAATATGGAGGAAGTTGTATAAACAAAGGAAATGCTGCCCAATTTTCTCTAGCTTTAGTAAACACGTTGTTATAATCGCTTAGCTAATGATAATGCGAATTCTCTTGAAGGAAGAAACGCGAGTATCGAAGAAGAACGAGCAAGCGATAGAATAGCTAAAGGAAAAGGTATGTGAGGCTAAACCCTTCTTTCTAAGGCATGAATCCTATGCATGATTTTCCTCCTCCTTCAAGAATTTCCTATATTCCGAAAAACTAAGAGCCTATGTTCATGAATAGCCATATGAGATAGGAGATACATTACGAATACGATAATGATGATGATGAGCTTAAGTCTAAAGATTCTAGAGTTCATAATATGATGTCCCTACAAAGCTAATGATGTTAACTATGATCCAACGATGTTTTCCTTATGTGCACTCACCTTAAAACGTTAGTCCCTCCAAGGTGAGATATAACGATTATGATTACTCCATAACGTGATCGGGGGTTCACGACCTCAGGTCACCCCGACATAGCCATAGTTGTCTCCAAGTTCTAATGTATGTTCTAAAGATAAATGTATGATGATGACTAGCTTATGACATGCCTGTGAAATGTATAATAATGTTAAGTGTATGTGAGTATATGACGAGGCGATTCCACCGCGCCTAAATGGCCGAGCATGTCACCACGAAGGCGGGCTGCATACGATTACACCGCGCCTAAATGTCCGGGCATGTCACCGCTAAGGCGAGCTGCTATGGTTACACCGAGCCTAGACGGCCGGGCATATCACCACTAGTGGGCGGTTACCCGGACGCGGAGTTAACGATGATGATGAATGTGAAATATGATGACGATGTATATGAAATATGATGATGATGTATACGCTATGGTAATACGCATGATATGCTTATGTATGATATATGTATGAAATGTATCCACACTTAAAAGTACTCAGGTTATTTCTTCGTCCCATGACTTATGATTTCTCTATTATGTTCATTTCATTCATGTCTTACATACTCAGTACAATGTTCGTACTGACGTCCGTTTTCTTTGAACGCTGTGTTCATGCCCACGCTGTAGACAGGGAGGTAATCCAGACTCGTAGGAGCTATTAGCTGATTGAGAGCACTCCATTGCTTCGGAGGTGCCGTTGATTATTCTTTATATATATATATATATATATATATATATTTTGGGCACGACGGGGTCCTGTCCCGTCCCTATGTCTAGTACTCTAGTAGAGGCTCGTAGATACGTAGTGTGGGTAGTATGGTCTCACAGTTCTCATTGTATGTCTATATATATGTATATGTATTATTTTGATAGCCGAAGGGCTCATGTATATAAAGTAAAAATGTTTCAAGTAAAATGGTTCTAATATGAGTATAAGCATGAGATTAATGAATAAATGTATGATATGTATGAATGAGTAATAGAATGAGCGGTGCTCGGTGGTTAGCCCCGGGTACCCGTCATGGCCCGTAGCCGGGTCGTGACAAAAGTGGTATCGAGTAGCGACTCGCCCTAGAAAGTGTCTACGAGCCGTGTCTAGTAGAGTCTTGTTTATGGTGTGTTGCGCGTCACGCTAATAATTAGGAGGCTACGGTGGCATTTAGGAAAATGACCATCTTTCATCTTAAGAGATCATGCGATAGAGCCGTGTTATAAGACTTTATCCTCCCTAATAGTGTGCTATGATTTCGAAATGCCGCCAAAGGGAAAAGCTAAAGCCCAGAAGGGCAAGACTACGATGAAAAGACGGGCAGAAAGAGAGCCGCCTATGAAGGTAGATGAGGGTGAATCACATAACGAGGCTCCATCTAGTGCTTCTTCCACCCCCGCCTATTACAGAAGAACAAGAAGAGGCTTGCGCCCTGGGGCCCTCGCCTCCTATGCCTCCAGTTCCTCCATCGGCTACTTCGGGTCAACAAGTGACTGAGGCCATTCATTTATTGACACAGTTGGTTGCCGCTCAGGCACAACGGCAGAATGCGGGCCCAAGTGATCGGTCAGCTAGTACCAGAGCCTGTGATTTTATGAGTTTGAATCCTCCAGAGTTCTTTGGGTCAAAGCCGGATGAAGATCCGCAAGGCTTTATTGATGAAATATTGAGTACATTGAAGATTATTCATGCCTCTGAGACTAAATCCATGGAGTTGGCATCGTATAGACTCCGGGATGTGGCGGTCTTATGGTATAATAATTGGATATCATCAAGAAAAGAGAATGCGCCTCCTCCCGTTTGGCAAGAATTCGTAGATGCTTTTATCCGCCATTACTTGCCACCCGAGGTCCGCCGAGCTAGAGCGGATAGGTTCTTAAATCTAAAGCAAGGAAGTATGAGTGCCCGGGAGTATAGCCTTCAATTTAATTCCTTGGCTAGATATGCCCCGACTATGGTGGCCGACATGGGCGATAGGGTGCATAGATTTGTGAGTGGCTTAGGGCCACATTTGTTCAAGGATTGTTTGACGGCTTCGTTGCAAGATGGGATGGACATTTCCCGTATTCAAGCCCATGCCCAGAACTTAGAAGGACAACAACATCTACAGAGGGGTGATCGTGATATTAATAGAGGGAAAAGCAAGAGGGCTCGATCTATGAGGGCAGGTAGTGATTACAGAGGGGGATCAAGGCAGACACATTCTAGACACTCAGGCCAGTCGGTGACTAGTGCACCTCCCCGATTTACAGGTAGGAGATTTGATCGCTCCATTCCTTCAGGACAGGGCCAGAGTTCGAGAGCTTCAGGTTCCCAGTTTGGGAGTGATTATAGCCAGAGGAGACCACCAGTTCCACGATGTAGATGTAGTGATAAAATTACACTCGGGGCTATGTCGCCGTGGCACAGATGCTTGCTATATTTGTGGATGACCGGACACTTGATGAGAGATTGTCCTTCCTGTATGGTAGAGGTGGGGGTTCGATCCACGATCAGCGGTAGTTCAGAGGCCGGTGCGCCCGGTAGGCGTAGGCCCCTCGTATTCCAGTTCGAGGTAGAGGCCGAGGGGGAGCATCTACTTCAGTGTGCCACTCAGCCCCTTGCATACATGCTTTAGCCGAATGACGGTGATCTTGAGTCCTCCCCAGATGTGGTTACAGGTACATTGTCCGTATTTTCTCATGATGTGTATGCATTGATAGATCCGGGTTCTACCTTATCTTATATTACTCCATATGTTGCCGGTCGTATTGGGGTGAAACCCGAGCCAATTAAACTCTTTGAGGTGTCTACTCCGGTTGGTGATCCCATGATAGCTAGACAATTGTACAAAGATTGTGTAATTGTGATATGCGACCACCAAACTAAAGCTGATTTAGTTGAGTTGGAAATGTTAGATTTCGATGTGATTGTGGGTATGGATTGGTTGGCCTCATGTTATGCTAATGTTGATTGCCGAATAAAAGTAGTTCGATTTCAATTTCCGAGAGAGCTTGTGCTTGAATGGAAGGGTAATACAGCATCTCCAAGGGGTAGGTTTATTTCCTACCTTAAGGCAAGAAAGATGATAGCTAAAGGCTATATTTATCACTTAGTCCGAGTTCATGACATCGAAGCAAAGTCGCCAACTTTCCAATCCGTTCCGGTAGTGAATGAATTTCCGGATGTATTTCCAGATGAACTTCCGGTGCCTTCTTCCGGAAAGAGAAATTGATTTCGCTATTGATGTGTTACCGGATACCAAGCCTATTTCTATTCCTCCTTACCGAATGGCCCGGCAAAATTAAAAGAGTTAAAGGCACAAATTGAAAGATTTACTCGAGAAGGGTTTATTAGACCCATTCATCACCGTGGGGAGCACCTCGTCTTATTTGTAAGAAAGAAAGATGGCTCCCTACGAATGTGCATTGATTACAGGCAGTTGAATAAGGTGACGATAAAGAACAAATATCCTCTTTCGAGAATTGATGATTTATTTGATCAGCTACAGGGTGCCAAGTGGTTCTCTAAAATAGACTTGAGGTCGGGTTACCATCAAGTGAGAGTTAGAGAAGAAGATATTCCCAAAACAGCTTTCAGAACGAGATATGGCCATTATGAATTCCGGGTGATGTCATTTGGGTTAACTAATGCTCCAGCAGTATTCATGAATCTGATGAATAATGTATTCAGGCCTCTCTTGGATCTATTCGTAATAGTATTCATTGACGATATTCTGGTGTACTCTCGCACAGAATCAGAACATGCAGATCATTTACGTATTATTCTTGAAATTCTTCGAACTCGGGAATCGTATGCAATATTTTCAAAGTGTGAGTTTTGGCTAAATTCTGTGACATTCTTAGGTCATGTTATTTCAGATGATGGCATTAGAGTTGACACTCAGAAAATTAAAGCTGTGAAGACTTGGCCAAGGCCTACGACGCCTACAGAAGTTCGTAGCTTTCTGGGATTGGCAGGTTATTATAGAAGATTCGTAGAGGGATTTTCATCTATTTCAGCCCCATTGACGAAGCTAACCCAGAAGTCAGCTAAATTTCAGTGGAATGATGCTTGTGAGCGTAGCTTCCAAGAGTTGAAGGACAGATTGATCTCAGCTCCAGTCTTAACACTGCCAGATGGTTATGTTGTGTATTGTGATGCTTCCGGTATTGGGCTAGGATGTGTGTTGATGCAACACGGTAAAGTCATCGCTTATGCTTCGAGGCAGCTGCGAAAACATGAAAAGAACTACCCAACTCGTGATCTCGAATTGGCTGCGGTTATTCATGCATTAAAAATGTGGAGACATTACTTGTATGGTGTGCACGTTGATATCTATACAGATCACAAGAGTCTCCAATATATTTTCAAACAGAAGGAAATAAATCTGCGGCAGAGGCGGTGGTTAGAATTATTGAAGGATTACGATGTGAATATTTTATACCACCCCGGAAAGACAAATGTAGTAGCTGATGTGCTTAGTCGCCGATCAGTGGGCAGCCTATGTGAAGTTTCTTTGGAGAAGAAAGAATTGATTCATGAGCTCCACCAACTAGCTAATCTTGGAGTACGTTTAATTGATTCAGGTGGTGTAAGAGTTAGTGTTAATAACCCCACAGTTTCATCCTTGAGCATGGAACTAAAAGAGCGGCAATATGAAGATCCTCAGTTAAGCCATTATAGAGATACATCTCATGAAAAGGAGAAGTCTCCATTTGAAATTTCCGTGGATGGAATTCTTAGATACCGAGGCAGGCTATGTGTTCCGAATGTTGCAGAATTGCGTCGTCGGATTCTGGAAGAAGCCCATTATTCCTGGTATTCTATTCATCCAGGAACAACAAAGATGTATCATGATCTCAAGATGATATATTGGTGGGATGGCATGAAAAGAGACATAGTTAATTTGTAGCTCAATGTTCAAATTGCCAAGAAGTAAAGGTTGAACATCAAAAGCCAGGAGGATCATTGCAAGCAATGGAAATTCCTACTTGGAAATGGGAAGTGATCAATATGAATTTTATTGTGTGATTACCTCATTCCCGGGGCAAGTATGATTCCATATGGGTGATCGTGGACAGACTTACGAAAGCAGCTCATTTTCTTCCGCTAGGAACCACATACTCAAGCAGAGGTTATGCGAGGTTATATATCAAGGAGATTGCAGAGACTTCATGGGAGTTCCGATATCCATTATTACGACATGCAGGAGCACAATTTACAGCCAAGTTTTGGAAATCTTTCCAAGAAGGTTTAGGTACTCAAGTAAGGCTCAAGATGGCATTTCATCCGTTGCAGACGATGGACAAGCCGAACGTACCATCCAGACCTTGGAAGATATGTTACGAGCATGTGTTCTAGGTTTTGGTGGTAGTTGGGATGACCACTTACCCCTTATTGAGTTTGCAGCTACCATTCTAGTATTCAAATGGCTCCGTATGAAGCTTTATATGGAAGGAAGTGCAGGTCTCCGATTGGATGGTTTGAAATAAGAGAAGCACAACTAATAGGGCCTGAGTTGATTCAACAAGCAGTAGAAAAAGTTAAGGTAATCCGAGATCGATTGTTGATTTCTAAAGTCGCCAAAAATCTTATACGGACAACCGCCGGCGAGACTTAGAATTTCAAGTCGATGATTGGGTATTCTTGAAGGTGTCGCCAATGAAAGCGGTGATGAGATTTGGCAAGAAAGAGAAATTGAGTCCTCGATATATTGGACCCTATAAGATTATCCGCAAGGTGGGTCAAGTGGCTTATGAATTGGACTTGCCTTTAGAACTTGAATCGGTCCATCCAGCTTTTCCATGTCTCCAATGCTCCGCAGTGTGTTGGAGATCCTATGAAGATTGTTCCAATAGATGATGTTCAAGTTATAAAAGCTTAGTTTATGAACAAGTTCCCATTGCCATATTAGACAAAGTGCAAGTACCTGAGGCTCCGAAACAAGGAAGTGGCCTCAGTTAAAGTCTTGTGGCGAAATAACAATCGAGAAAAGATGACTTGGGAGGCGTAAGAGAAGATGAAATCCACATATCCGCATTTATTTCAGTCCCCGGAAGATATCCATGATGAGACATCGAGATTATGAGGTATGTAAGTTTTCTTTTTATGCATATGGGCCGTGTGTGGCCAACTTATGTTGCTATGGTGTTGAGGCCCTGTGAGGCAATGTTATTGTGGGTTGTTGAGACAGGACGGTAGTGCCATATTACAGGGGAAACTCTGGCGAATTTTTTATGTAATCCCCGATGACTTAACATTCGAGGACGAATGTTTCAAAAGGGGGGAAGAATGTTACACCTTGGAAATTTTTCGTTAGCGTACAGTGAATAGACTAACAAGGGGATGATGTATACGATGTTTTAATAAGTAAGAAATAGCATTTGATGAAACTGATCGAAATTTCAAAGACATTTAAGATAAGGAAAGAAAGTTGTTAAGGAAAGCAAGTCATATGTTGTGCGTCGAACAAGAATTACGAGTATTGAGTTAATGAGAGTTTAATGATGCTTTGGAGAAGAGTTATAACATCCCGTGAATTGGTATTGAGGTGTTAAACAAGTGTTAAGAATGTTCCATAAGGATCGGAGATCAAACGAGTCGACGAGAACAAGTTTTGATATCGGGCATTATACGGCCAGACATACTGGCCGTATAAAACATACGGACCGTATGTCAGTTCGCATGTTCCGCCCCTAACAAGGGCCTTCACGGACCAAACATACGGTTAGTATAAAATATACGGACTGCATGTTGGTCCGTATGTTCTGGTCGGGACAGATTTAAACGTTGATATAAGGACCCCTCTCTCATTTTATTTCATTTCAATTTCACTCCACAAGTCAAGAAAACTCTAGAATATTCTCCACTCTTCATCTACAAGAATTCAAAGAAAATTGATGACCAACTTCATCAAACCAACAAAATCAAGCGTGTGAAACCCATTAAAGTTCATCTAGGTCAAGAAATCCCATTGGAAGTGAATTAGGGTTTTGGTGCAAGAAGAGTATTGCCACTCAAGGCATGTTCCTACACTATCTAAGGTAAGTTTCATGATATTTACATG
Source organism: Lycium ferocissimum (assembly GCF_029784015.1). Lineage (NCBI taxonomy): Eukaryota > Viridiplantae > Streptophyta > Magnoliopsida > Solanales > Solanaceae > Lycium > Lycium ferocissimum. Next base: position 31,028 of record NW_026725857.1, read on the forward strand.
TTGTTTAAGGTGTTGAGAAGTTGAAACACTTGGATTGTAGAAGGAAATAGGAAATGGGTCATGAATGCAAGAATAGTGTCAATTTTTACGAAGCTTAAACGAATCATGAATATGGATACGCCGTGATTATAAGTAGGTTATTAATGGCATTTAGAACATGTAATGAGTATTGTATGTGAAAGAACGCGATAGTGAACTATGATTATGATTATGGAGGAATTGAAGTGAAATTGTAAAATGTGAATAATATAAATGAATGATGATTGTTGTTTATGATATTGTGATTGTTTTTATGAATGTTGGGAGTTGATATGGAATATGGAGAAAGTTGTATAAACAAAGGAAATGCTGCCCAATTTTCTCTAGCTTTAGTAAACACGTTGTTATAATCGCTTAGCTAATGATAATGTCGTTATATCCCGTATTTTGTACCTTGGGATAATCCGAGTTAATCATGATAAGTTAAGGACAAGGTTGTAGTTTCTTCTGATTTTGTTAAAAGTGTATAAGTTGCATATTCACCTTTTTATTGGTATGGAGTGTTAAGGGTAAACTTGGAATAAGGAAGATTTGGGGTTAAAAGTGAATTAAGGAAAGTTAAGCATTTCATGAAAATTAAGGGCTAGAAGTGAAATGGTGGAAACTTAATATTTCATGAAAATGGCCATATGTGGCCATGTGTGGGATGTGGGCCATAGCCCACATGTGTTAATTATATAAGTGGCAAAAGATGACTAATTAAGTCATCTTCATCATTTATCATCTCCTAGAAATTTCAAGAAACTTGGAGAGAGGGAGAGAGTAACCATTCGGCCATAGTGGCCGGATTTGAGGCTCCAAAAATTTGATCAAGAAAAATTATGTTCTCCTAGCTTTCCTACTAATTGAAAGGCCCTCGTTAACGTGGAGTAGTTGTTGGAACAAGAAAACCATTTTTGTGCCATGAACAAGGCCTAGCCGAGAGGGGAGTGGAATGGAAGAAGGTAAGGTTTAATCTCCATTTTTATATGTTATGCATGGTTTGTGTGTGTTGTGGAGTGTAGAAATGAATGAAATTCATAGAAATATGGATGTTGGAGCTTGGCCGAATAGGTGCATGTGTGTAGAAAAAAGGGACTAATGTCTATTTAGTATGTTTTGGTTGTTGTTGTGGTGAATTTCAGGATGTAAAGGAAAGGTTTATGATCCAAGTTGAGGTTGTAATCGTGTGTGGGCTATTTTTAAAGCTATGGAATTTTAATGTAGTTTCTATAATTATGAGAATTATGTTGTTAATCGTGTGGATTGTTGGCGTAGTTTATGAGTTTTGGAAGAAAGAAATACGTTATGGTTGACATGTGGAGTTGGGAAGGTTTCGGGTTCCATGGCATATTGTTTGGATTGTTTGAAAATTTTGTGGATTGTTCGAAGTGTTTTGAATCTTGTTTAAGTGGTTTGGTTAGTACTTGAATATGAAGCATTGATGTTAGAGTGAAAGTACGTATTTGAATGAAAATGAATTATGTCGAATTATGTATAGAAAGGATTTATTAATATTAGAATGCGTTTTGAATTCATTATTGATGTTGTTGGAATGGTTGTTGGTATTGTTGTTGATAATATTGGTCGAGTTGAATTCTCGTGGTTGTTGAACTTATAGGGGGAAATCTTCGCCCAAATTTCTGTAAATAAAGTGATGGCTTGGGATTGGATTCTTAAGTGCTTATGGCTAATGTTTGGTACTTAATGACCTTATTGTAGATTTTGAGCAGCCGAGACATAAGTTTGGATTAGCTTAGGAAGCAAACGAGGTATGTAAAGCTTGTCCTTCTTTTCTTTTGGCATGTCCTAGACGCAAGTAAGTTATGATGTGTTATGTTGGGGGTAATTCTATTCGTAAAAATCCGAGCATGGTTACGATTCTTATTTGCCTCTTAATGTTGGCATTCTTAATGTAGTAAAATTATGGTCCTTATGCCTTTTGTATGTTTGGAAATAAAGGTTGCATAAAGAATTTTGTTCTTAAAGGGTTCTGAAACTACGAACGTCCGTAACTTTCATAGACAGAACCGGATGGCTTTGATATGCTCGTAAATGATTCTATATCGTATAATGACTATGATTTTCGTAGGCGGGCCCGGATTGGGTTGACGCTCGTCCGTGGGTCCTGCGACTTTTTTTTTCTGTATTGTTCTGATGGCTTTTGAAAGAATTCAATATGACTATCTTTCCGACCCCCGAGTATGGTTACTTATTTATCTGTTGAGTCTGAAATAAAGATTTTTATGTATGTGATTTTGATACGTAACTATGGTTTCTGAAGTTTGGTTTGATATGTTCCCGAGTGATATTCGGAAGAAAACCTGATTTGACTATTGTTTCGATTTTGAACTAACAGTTCGTTTTGATTATCCTATTGGGTCTTTATAAGGGTTTTGCATTGCATATGATTTCCCACGATTCTGCTCGTGCATTCTATTGTTACTTCCTTCGCCGAGTCCCGGGCCGGTATGTTATCGTGCGCACCATATGATATTCTGGAGTATGATGTGTCCGGTTCGCCGAGCCCCTCCGATATAGAGTAGGGTATCGTGTATATGTGATATTGGATTTTTGCCGGTATGTGATACCGTGTATATGTGATATTGACGGTATGTGATTTTTGACCGCGGTATGTCGCGGTATGTCGAGAGATATGAAATTTCCTGAGTATGATGTGTTATGGCGCCCGAGGCAGGAGGGGCGACCATGTTCTCTCCGCCGGGTCTCATTACGGACCGTATGTGGTATGTGATATGGTAATATGATGACATGATGATATGTGATATGATATGTGATAATATGAAGATATGATCTTATTTGCCGAGTCCCTCACTAGAGGGCCGGGACACGATATGTGTGCATATGATATGTGATTTTGACGATCCGGGATTATGATCGAGCCAGTATCAGAACCGGTGGTGGGGCAAACCTAGTGGTGAGGCAAATTCCACACTGGTTTAGGTGAATCCCACATCGATTAATGTCAGCTCATATGATGTGTTTGATTTTCCATATATATGAGACAGAAATGTTTTTTTTTTCAAAAGAAAGCGAAGCATTTTGGCATTCTAATTTTCATATTTGTCTTCTGTACCTCTTATGTATGATTTGTACGTCGATGCAAGCACTTTGGTATTCGGCTATCGTGCTCACTTTCCGTACTCCTTACTTCGGTTATGACTTCGTCGTACTACATGCTTTGCATACTCGATATATATTTTGTACCGACCCCTTTCTTCGGGGATGCGTTTCATGCCGCGTGTGTACCCGCGCAGGACGAGTAGGTGATGTTTGAAGATGTTCCACCCGGATTGGCGAGCTCCATTTCCTCCGGAGTGCCGCCGAGTCGAGTGCTTTTATATGGTATCCGAAGTTATAGTAGAGACTTTGCGCAACGTTGTCGTGTGTACGAGATGTCAGTTTGTAAGCGGCTATGTAAGCCGATGTATCATTACGCTTATTGTTACAGATTTGTTATGGTTACAGATTTCATACGGTACAGGTTGTATTTGATTTGATTAAGATGAAAGACATGTTTGTTTTCGAAAAAAATATATTTTATTTTGTACTTGTGTCGTGTTTTGCTGGCCTAGTATGGGTATGAGTATTACGAGAGTCAGCGGGTTCGCTCGGCCTTAAGTAAGGGCCGGGTGCCCATCACACTCGTCGGAAATTAGGGTGTGACAAATTGGCATCGCAGCAGTTCGTCCTAGGGGTTGTCCGCAAAGTCGTGTCCAAGAGAGTCCTTCGTTTATGGTGTGAAGCGCGCCACATTTATAAAGAGGAGGCTACGGGGCATCTAGGGTGGTTACTCTTCTTTCACATCCGAGATCGTGCCATAGAGCCAAGTCATAGGGAATGAGATTTCGATACTAATCTTTGATTTTAAGAGAATAATGGCGGCCCCGACCGAAGAAGGTGACTAGCGATATTGGAAGTTACAAAGCACGCAGTAAGCAAAGGTATGAAAGATATATGTCGGTAAGATATTGAGGTACGATTGAGATACAAGTTGAAGATTAAGAGAGAAAGTAACACAAGATTTAAGCATATGAGGTAAGTCCATTATTTTCAAACCGTTATGATATTGGGAGCCTTGTGCGGCTGTGATATGATATGATATGTATATATGTATGTTGGCCCTGTGAGGCGTTGTTGGTATTTCCTGCGTATAGGTTTTGAGATAGTAAGAAATATAGAGGAAACTCTGCCGAAATTTTCCGGTAAAAAAGAGAGAATGAGATATGGGTTTGTGATATGCTTTGAAAGGTTGTGTCAATAGTAAGGGTAAGATTTGGCCAAGTTGCAAGTACGGCTAATTTTGAAAAATAAGTAATATATGAATGTGATGGTAATGGTAATCGGAGGTCGATACCGATATGGTAAAAAGAATTAGGAAAGGGTTTGTGATATTAAGAGATGATTTAGAAAGGGGTTAAGGATGGGAAAAGAAAAAAAAAGGGGGGGGGGGGGGGTTAAGTTTGGAAAGTGTCAACATAATGATATTTGGGAAAGAAAGAAAGTGAGTAAATGAAAGGCAAGAAGATTACGTACTAAGGACGTAGCGATGATAGTTGGAAAAGATATCATGGTGGAGCAATGACGGCAAAAGGAGACGATTTGGGAATAAAAGAAGTGATGAGGGAGAAATATGATTAGGGTGAGAGATCGCATGTTATAGTAATAAAGAAACCCCGGGTGAGAGAGATATAAGACCTGTAAATGGAGACTAGTTGAACATTCGAGGACGAATGTTCTTGTTATATCCCGTATTTTGTACCTTGGGATAATCCGAGTTAATCATGATAAGTTAAGGACAAGGTTGTAATTTCTTCTGATTTTGTTAAAAGTGCATAAGTTGCATATTCATCTTTTTATTGGTATGGAGTGTTAAGGGTAAACTTGGAATAAGGAAGATTTGGGGTTAAAAGTGAATTAAGGAAAGTTAAGCATTTCATGAAAATTAAGGGTTAGAAGTGAAATTGTGGAAACTTAATATTTCATGAAAATGGCCATATGTGGCCATGTGTGGATGTGGGCCATAGCCCACATGTGTTAATTATATAGTGGCAAAAGATGACTAATTAAGTCATCTTCATCATTTATCATCTCCTAGAAATTTCAAGAAGCTTGGAGAGAGGGAGAGAGTATTCGGCCATAGTGGCCATGAAAATTTGAGGCTCCAAAAATTTGATCAAGAAAAATTATGTTCTTCTATGTTTTCTACCAATTGAAAGGCCCTAAAAATATAGAGTGGTTGTTGGAGCAAGAAAACCTTTTTTGCCATGAACAAGGCCTAGCCGAGAAGAGTAAATGGAAAAAGGTAAGGTTTAATCTCCATTTTTATATGTTATGCATGGATTTGTGTGTGTTGTGTATGTAGAAATGAATGAAATTCATGAAATCATGCAAGTTGGGTTGTGGCCGTGGTGTATGGTGTAGACTAAAATGGATTAATTTTATTTAGTATTTTGGTTGTTGTTGTGGTATGGATTTACGATGAAAAGGAAATGGTTTAATGATTCAAATGGAAGTTGAGGTTACAATCATGTGTGGGCTTTTTAGAAAAATAATGTGAATTTTAAGATGGTTACTTGTATTATTAAGAATGATGTTGTTAAAGTGTGGATTGTTGATGTAGTTTATGAGTTTTGAAGAAAGAAATGTGTTGTCGTGGTTGTTTTCTGGAACTTGGAAGGTTTCGGGTCCCATGGTATATTGTTTGGGTTGTTTGAATATTTTGTGGATTGTTGAAATATTCTTGAATCTTGTTTGAATGATCTCGGATTAATATTTGAATATGTGAGCGTCGATGTTGACTTGAATGTATGTAGTTGAATGGAATGTTGGTGAATTGTGTAGAAAGGAGTTACTAATGTTAGAATGCGTTTTGAATTCATTATTGATGTTGTTGGAATGGTTGTTGGTATTGTTGTTGATAATATTGGCCGAGTTGAATTCTCGGGGTTGTTGAACTTATAGGGGAAATGCTGCCCAAATTTCTGTAAATAAAGTGATGGCTTGGGATTGGATTCTTAAGTGCTTATGGCTAATGTTTGGTACTTAATGACCTTATTGTAGATTTTGAGCGGCCGAGACTTAAGTTTGGATTAGCTTAGGAAGCAAACGAGGTATGTAAAGCTTACCTTTCCTTCTTTGGGCATGTCTTAGATGTGGTTAAGCTATGATACGTTACGAGCCTTGGGGGTAATTCTATTCTTAAAGTCCGAGCATGTTTACGATGCTTATTTGCTTCTTGATGTTGGCATCCTCATATGGTTAAGCTATGGTTATATGTCTTTGTATGATTGGTTTTCAAATGTTGCATAAAAAGTTTTGTTTTCAAAAGAGTTTTGTAACTACGAACGTCCGTAACTTTCACAGACAGAACCGGATGGCTTTGATATGCTCGTAAATGATTCTATAACGTATAATGACTATGACTTTCGTAGGCGGGCCCGGATTGGGTTGACGCCCGTCCGTGGGTCCCGCGACTTTCTTTTGTATAGTGTTAACGATGGCTTTTGAAAGAACTTAATATGACTATCTTTCCGACCCCCGAGTATGACTACTTATTTATCTGTTGAGTCTAAAATAAGGATTTTTATGTATGTGATTTTGATATGTGACTATGGTTTCTGAAGTTCGGCTTGATATGTCCCCGAGTGATATTCGGAAGAAAATCTGATTTGATTATTATCTTGGTTTGTAAATAATAGTTCGCTTTGATTATGCTGTTGGGTCTTTGTAAGTGCTTTGTATTGCATATGATTTCCCACGATTCTGCTCGTGCATTCTGTTATTACCTCTTTCGCCGAGTCCCGGGCCGGTATGATCGTGCGCACTATGTGATATTCCGGAGTATGATGTGTCCGGTTCGCCGAGCTCCTCTGTTATTGGGCCGGGTACCGTGTATATGTGATATGTGATATTGACCGCTGGACTTTTGACCGCGGTATGTCGGGTTTGTGATATTGACCGCTGGACTTTTGACCGCGGTATGTCGGGTTTGTGATATTGACCGCTGGACTTTTGACCGCGGTATGTCGGGTTTGTGATATTGACCGCTGGACTTTTGTCGCGGTATATCGAGGTTTCGGAGATATGAAATTTTACGGAGTATGATGTGTTTGGAGATATGCAACATTCCGAAGTATGATGTGTTATGGCGCCCGGGGAGGGGCGACCAATACTGTCATTAGGTCCCATTACGGACCGTATGTGGTATGTGATATGATAATATGATGACATGATGATATCTGATATGATATGTGATAATATGTCGATATGATTTTATTCACCGAGTCCCTCACTAGAGGGCTGGGTACAGTATGTATATGACTATTATATTATACATGGATCGGGCTGTACGTTCCTCGGCATTCGGTTAATGTCAGCTCATATGATGTGTTTGATTTTTCGTATGTATGAGACAGAAATATTTTTCAAAAGAAAGCGAAGCGTCTTGGCATTCTGATAATCATATTTGTCTTTTGTATCTCTTATGTATGATTTGCTTGTCAGATGCAAGCACTTTGGTATTCGCTATTAGTACCTCTTCTGCACTCCTTCGCCGGTTATGACTTCGTTTTCCGTACTTTCTACTTTGCATACTCAAGACATTTCGTCGACCCCTTTCTTCGGGGCGTTTTCGCCGCGTTGTGTACCCACTGCACGAGTAGGTGATGTTAGCGAGAAGATGTTCCACCTGGATTGGCGTGGCTCCATCTCGGAGGCCGCCGAGTCGAGTGCTTTTGTATGGTATCTCAAGATATGGTGGAGACTTTGCGAAATGTCGTGTGTATGATATGTCGGTTTGTAGCGGCTATGTAAGCCGATGTATTATTATGCATTATGTCACGAACTTCATATGCTTACAGATTTCATACGATGCTAGTTTTATTTGATTTGACAAAGATGAAAGGCATGCTTGTTTTCGAAAAAAAAAAATTCATTATGTACTTGTGTCATGTTTTGCGGGCCCGCATGGTTATGAGTATTACGAGAGTCGGGCCGGGTTCGCTCGCCTTAAGTAAGGTCGGGTGCCCATCACACCCTGCCGAAAATTAGGGTGTGACATACAATACCTCCGGAGCAATTTAATGCGGTGGCCTGTCAACAAAGAATGAGGAAAGAAGCTGCCTGTAATGCTCGTGCTATGGGAATTCCTCAAATTCCTAGAGTTCAAAATCCCATACTTCCAGATCCTCAAATTCAAGTGTAAGTACCTCCTATGAGGGAAAGGGGACATTTGGTCCCGGTTGATGAAGATGTTGAGATCCATGACTTAGAACAAGCTGAAGATGAGTTTAGTCAATAGTATGTTTGGAGAGCCCAAGAACAAAGAAGCCAAAGGAGATATAGAGGAAGAGGAGGTCGAGGAGCATATGTTGGGAGAAATCTTGAGCATGACTATGGCAACTATGATGATTACCTAAAACTGGTATGAGGGAATCAAGGCGGAAGGGATACTAATCTTAATAATGTCAAGATCACTATTCCACCATTTAAAGGAACTAGTAATCCGGACAAGTACAGCGATTGGGAGATTTGGATTGAGAGAATATTTGACCCAAATAAACTTTCAGAGGAGAGAAATGCAGCTTATGCCATTGCCACTTTTGAAGGCTATGCTTCTACATGGTGGACTCCAAATTGTACAACCCAGGTTTGATCATTCAATTTGCAAGGGATTGTTATTCTCTTGAGGATTGTTGTATAAGATAGGTGCCTTTGATCCTTTTGGAAGGTAACTAGGACTAGTTCTTCTAGTTATTATCCAATTGTTTATCAATTGTGTCTTCTTTTCTATCTACATGGTAGGAATTAGAAAAGCGAGTTCGGAGAAGACATGGTTTACTGGAACATCTTACTTGGGGACAATTGAAACATGTCATGGATGCTAAGTATGTCACATCCAAGCATCATCAACAAAGAACTCCAAAGGCTCGGAATCAAGCACGGTTCTAAGATCATAGAAGAGTTCTATGATAAGTTTGAGTCGGTGCGTCGTTCGGTCATACTTGTACCAAAGAAAGATAGAACGTGGAGAATGTGTGTCGATTGTAGAGCCGTCAACAAGAACACGGTAAAGTTTCATCATCGTATTCCTAGATTAGATGAATGTTAGATGAGTTAAGTGGTTCATGTTGGTTTTCTAAAATTGATCTTAGGTCCGGCTACTATCAAATCTGAATGAAACCGGGTGATGAATGGAAGACCGCATTTGTTACACCTCGGAAAAAGTCCATGTCGGTGCATAGCAAATAGACCAACGTAGTGCAAGAAGTATACGATGTATGTTACACCTCGTAGTTTCGTCCGTTGAGATTCGTTAGGGGTTAGTTGTCCTAATCGTGGAAACGGGAGTTACCTCAGGATATATGAGATTAAATGTTCCCATATTATGGTTATGGGGGTTTAAGCCCATGAAATGAGCTATGGAAGGATTTAAGAACAAACCAATAGTGGAATGAAGTTTGTGGGAACTTTGGTAAAACTTTGCAAAATTTTCAGATAGGATTTTGGTCTAGATTGGGTGAGGAATATCTCCTAGAATATAAAGAGTTTTGGTATGTTTCTTTGTCCAAATTGAATTTCATCGAGTCTAGTTTCCAACGCAACAAATCTGTTCGTCAATGTGACGTACGAGTAAAAAGTTATGCATGTTTTACGACGGAAGCATGTCCGAGCAGAAAATTTCTGTGGACCATTTGATGCCCTGCAAGAATTTTGACGCCCCGCAGAAAATTCTGCGGTCCATCAAATTGCACCAGCCCAGCGTCAAATGGTCATAGTGAACCATATTTGACTGGGCAGTTCTACGGACCATTTTGACGGTCCGTAGAAATTTTTACGGCCCGTCAAAATGGGCGAGAATTGATCGACGGAGTTTAAGTTCCGCTTTATATAATTCTTTCCACTTCATTTGGACATTTCATTTCACCAAATCAGATCCAAAAGCTCTCCAAAAACCCTCTCTTCCACTCCATAAACTAATCCAAGCCAAAATTCAAGGGAGATTAAATATCAAGAGGCAAGAATCAAGATACCCATGTGTTAGAGGCCATGCTAGGGTTATTAGACCCCAAGAATTCTTTGGATATTGAAGCTAGGGTTTTCATATAAGTTGATAGCTTGCTCCAAATCTCATTCTTATGAGATAAAAGGTTAGTTTTCATACTTATTACATGTTATCAAGAATGTTTAGTTGTTGCATAACGTGGGTAGAAGAAGAAAGTAAAAGATGAGTTCTAAATGTAGTTTTTATGATGTTTTTGAGTAGTAAGATAACTTGATTTATGATTCTTAGTATGATATGGATATAATCTTTCTATGGGAGGCTATAATGGTGATGAGGAAGCATTATATGAAAATGTGCTAAAATGGGTATGAAGTGGCAAGCATAAGTTAAATATAAGGATGAATTTTGAAGGCTTAACGAAGTGTGATCACTTGATTATGATATTATGAGTATATTAAGGATGTTATTGTGATTGTTGGGAGTTGTTTTGTGATATGGTGGAAGTTGACGAAATAGGGGAAATGCTACCTAATTTTCATTAAATCATGAATTATCCTAGTTTGAATTGAAGAGTATCATTAAGGCTTAACCATGGTATGAATCCTTCTAAATGTAGATTATTCAAGCTTCAACGGTGAATGCTAAATAGTTAAGAAGTCGAAGAGGTATGTAAGGCTAACCATTCTTTCATTAAGGCATGGTTCCCTTGCTATATGTATCCTTTGATGAGTTCCATAATGTCTTCCAAATGACTCTATCTCTAAGATTACCAAAGCTTACGATTCTCGATACGTTCACGATTCTATTTCCTCGTTTATATGATAGTTGATCCTGTAAGGATGGATATAATGAAAATGATGATGTCAATGATAACGATGATACCCATGAACTCCTACGCATACTGATTTAAGTATGTATGACCACTATGTAACCCCGAGCTTATATGGCTGGGTATGATACCTATTGTGCGCACACCACTGCAGTTGGGTACGGATAACACTGAACCTTGGTAGGGCCAAGTATGTATGACACTGAGCCTTGTCATGGCCGGGCATGTGAAACCACCGAACCTTCATGGTCGGATATGCTATAGATGCGAATATGTATATGAATGCGGATACGAATATGGATACGGATATGGATATTTGTATATGTATATACGTTTGTACACGAGCACGCATTAGAAATGGAAGGTCCCTATGAAAGACAAGTAATTACGATGATGGCTACTATCTCCTGATTCTCCCATCTTATGCTATTTCTTATGCTGTTTCTTATGCTCCTATTATGATGTTGATTATGCTTTACATACTCAGTACATTATTTGTACTGACGTCCTTTTGTTTGTGGATGCTGCGTCATACCCGGAGGTGGACAGGGAGATAGGCTTGATCCATAAATATCTTGTTCAGGACTGCATAGAGGAGCTCCATTTCATCTGAAGCTACAACTTTTGGTATTTATTCTTTTGTGTACATACCTATGGGCATGGCGGGGTCCTGTTCCTTCTATATGACGTGACATACTCTTCTTAGAGGCTCGGAGACGCTTGTCTATGGTTAGATGTTGTCACGACCCGAATAGGGCCATAACGGGTACCCGAGGCTAACCATCGAGCACCACTCATTCTATTACTCATCATACACATCAAGCATTCATTCATTAATCTTATACTCAAATCATAGTAAAACCATTTCTTTCGCTTCGAAACATAATTACCATTATTTACATAAGTCATTCGGCTATCAAAATAATAATATATATATATATATATATATATATATATATATATATATATATATATATATATATATATATATATACGGGAGAAATCGTGAAACCATACTACCCATACATATGTATCTACGAGCCTCTACTAGAGTACTAGACATATAGACGGGACAGACCCCGTCGTGCCCAAAAAACATATACACAAAATAATAAGCAATCGCACCTCACGGGATAATGGAGTGCTCTCAAGAGTCGCTAATTAGCTTCTATGAATCCGGGTCGTCTCCTTGTTTACCATGGGCATGAACACGGCGTCCAAAGAAAACGGACGTCGCACGAACATTGTACAAGTATGTAAGGCATGAATGAAATGAACATAATAGAAAAATCATAAGACATAAGATGAAGACATAACCTGCTTAACCTTTAAGAGTGGATGCGTTCCATACTATAACATATATAATCGTAGCACGTATATCGTCATAGCACATACATCACCATATCGTATATATATACACCATCATCGTTAGCCCGCGTCCGGGTAACCATCATACGCCGCCCACTAGTGGTGGTCATGTCCGGCCTTCTAGGCACGGTGTGCTCGTACGCAGCCCACTAGTGGTGGTCATGTCCAACCAATCAGGCACGGTGGAACCATAAGTAGCCCGCCTTAGCGATGACATGTCCGTCCATTTAGGCACGGTGGAATCACAAGCAGCCCGCCTTTGCGGTGACATGTCCGGCCATTTAGGCGCAGTGGAATTATATCATCGTGCATATCATAGACTTATCATGAACTTTTCATATAACATGCATTAGAATTTAAAGACAATCTAAGAAAATCGCATCATATTCGTAGCATGAACTTCATAAAAAAAATATCGTATGATAGGCTTATAATCTCTAAACTTAGGCTCATCATTACCATTATCGTATTTATGGCATATCTCTTACCTTTATCTCATATGAAATCCTCTATGAACATAGACTCGTAATTTTTCCGGAACATTTGTCATGGGACATGCATTAGAATTTATAGACAATCTATAACAATATCGGGGTGACATAAGGTCGAGAACCCCCGATTACATTATGGAGTAATCATAATCATCATATCTCACCTTGAAGGGACTAACGTTTTAAGGTGAGTGTACACAAAAAAAAAAAATCAATGGAACCATACTTGGAATCATTAACTTCATGGGCATCATATCTCACTTTAGGATTCTTTAGACTTAAACTCATCATCATCACCCATTATCATACTCGTGTCTTACCTATTTTCTTTATCTTATACCTATGTGGCTCCTTATAGTCTTAGACTCATCGTCATCATTATCGTGCTCATAACGTATCTCTTATCTCATATGGCTATCTTTGAATATAGACTCTTTAGTTCTTGAAGATAGGAGATTCATGAAGAAAGAGGAAATTCATGCCATAAGATTCATGCCTTAGAAAAAAAGGATTAGCCTCACATACCTCTTTCATTTAACAATTCTATCGCTTGCTTGTTCTCCTTCGATGCTCGCGTTTCTACCTTCAAGAAAGTTCGTATTAACATTAGCTAATTGATTATAAGAACATGCTTACTAAACCTAGAGAAAATCGGGCAGCATCTCCTTTGTTTATACAACTTTCCTCACGTCACACATCAACTCCCAAACATCCATAACAACACTCACAATATTATAAGCAACAATCATCATTCATCTACGTTATTCATATTTCACAATTTCACTTTAATTTCTCCATAATCATGGTCATAGTTTACTATTGCATTTTCTCACATATAATGCTTATCCTATGTTCTAAATGTCATTCATAACATACTTAAATTCACAACATATCAATAATCATAACTCAATCCAAGCCTCTACTCAACAATGACACTATTCTTACATTCATGACCCATTTCCCATTTCCTTCTACAATCCAAGTATCTCAACTTCACAATACCTTAAACAACATGAAAATACCATAAAAATCACCTTAGATAGTGTAGGAACAAGCCTTGAGTGGAAATACTCTTCTTGCACCAAAACCCTAATTCACTTCCAATGGGATTTCTTGACTTGGATGAACTTTAATGTGCCTCTTACACTTGATTTTTGTTGGTTTGATGAAGTTGATCATCAATTTCTCTTGGGTTCTTGTAGATGCAGTGTGGAGGGAGTTCTAGAGGTTTCTTGAGGTGTGGAGAGTGTTTGAGAGAAAATGAGAAATGAGAGAAATAAACTTGGGTCCCTTATTTAAGCTTAAAAATTTGTCCCGACCAAGTTATACGGGCACACATACGGTCCGTATAACTTATATTAGATCCGTATGTGTGACCGTATAATGGTCCCTGAAGACCCCACTCGGGTAAGTTATACGGTCGGATATACGGCCGTATCTTTTATACCGTCCGTATAAGGCGGACCGTACAATCTACAACTTCACGAAACTTGTTCTTGTCAACCCGTTTGATCTCCAATCCTTATGGAACCTTCTTAACACTTGTTTAACACTTCATTAACAATATAAGGGACATTATAGCCATTCTCCAAAACATCATTAAGACACCAATAATTTGCTACTCATAAATCCTTTCCGATACATAACGTATACCTCGCCTTCTCTTGGCCAACTTTCTCATCTAACCTCGTTGTCTTTGAAATCATAATTAGGGTCATCAAATGTCATTCTTTACTTATTGAAATATCGTATACTTAGTGCTCTTTACTAGCCTATTCACCGTGCATCAACGAAAAAAAAAATTTCGAGGTGTAACAGATGTCTTGTAGAGTTATTCGCTTATATTTTGTATATCATTTTGATAGCCTCGTCAGCTTATATATATGGATATGGGCATTGTTATTGATGATGATATAAATGTGTTGTTGCCCAACGATATTAGCACTATTGATGCATATAAATTATGAGTAAGCCATGTAGCTCACCTAGATGTGAATATAAGAGTACGATAAGAGGTACCCGGGTAGGTTTGCACTAGGTGCCCGTCATGGCCTTCCGGTTGGGTCGTGACAAAAGTGATATCAGAGCAGTTCTGCTCTAGGGTGTGTCTATGAGCTGTGTCTAGTAGAGTCTTGTTTATGGGTGTGTTGTGCGCCACACTTATAAACGAGAGGTTGTGGGCATTTTAGGAATGAATGACCTTCTTTCTTTATAAGATCATGCGATAGAGCCACAGATATAAGGATTTCTTTTTCCCCCAACCGTGTATTATGTATTTCGAAATGCCCGTAAAGGAAAAAAGCTATGACAAATTTCAAAAGGGCAAGACAAAGGGCAGAAAGGGTTAAAGAGCACCGCCAACGTTGTAGAGGAAAGTGAGTCCCGAGCAACGCGGCTCCAATCTCGCCCCTCTCCTCATTACCTATTTCCGAGGAGCATGAGGGAGCCTCGGCCCCGCCCTCCGTACCGCCCGACTCCTCCACCGGATGCGTCAGGCGAAGATGTAAAAGAGGCCATTCATTTACTTACTAAGTTGGTTGCCGCCCAGACTCAGCCGCAAGGTACAGGGCAAGGTGATAGGGCTGTTAGTGCAATGGCCCATGACTTTATTAGCTTAAACCCTCCGAAATTCTTCAAGTCGAAGCCGGATGAGGACCCCCAGAATTTTATTGATGGGATGTTGAGGACACTTCGGTTAATGCATGCTTCGGACATTGAATCGGTGGAGTTAGCATCCTATGGATTGAGGGATATCGTGGTACATTGGTACACAGTTTGGATGGCTTCAAGGGGAGTCAATGCACCTCCCTCGGTATAGCAAGAATTTGTGGATGCCTTCCTCCGACACTACTTACCTCTAGAGGTTCAGCGAGCTAGAGCTGATAAGTTCTTAAATCTTAGGCAAGGAAGTATGAGTGCTTTAGAGTATAGTCTCTGCTTCAACTCTTTGGCTTGGTATGCTCCGGCTATGGTAGCGGATATGGGTGACCGAGTGCACCAATTTGTGAGAGGCCTAGGGCCACATTTGATGGATAGGTGCTTGACTGCATCCCTTCAGGACAATATGGATATTTCACGCATTCAAGCCCATGCCCAGAATTTGGAAGAAAGCCAACAACAGCAAAGAAGTGAGCGTGAGCATGATAGAGGGTATAACAAGAGAGCTAGATCTTCGGGTCGAACAAGTGAGTTTAGAGGCGGGCCAAGATAGCAGTTTTCTAGGCATTCAGGCCATTCTATAACTAGTGCGCCTCCACGATTTATAGGCCAGAGATTTGATAGATCTACTCATTTCGGGCTGAGTCAGAGTTTCAAGGCTTCGGGTTCTCAGTTCGCGGGTGATTCGGGTCAGGCTAGGCCACCCGTGCCGGTGTTCCTAGTGTGGGAAGTTACATTGGAGCCAGTGTCGACTAGGCTCAGAGGTTTCCTATACATGCGGTCGGCCAAACCATATTATGCGTGATTTCCCCTCGGTTGGTGATAGGGGTAGAGTCCAGCCTTCAGGATCGACAACCGGGTCTTCATCATCGATAAGCCCTATGGGGCAAGGTTCACAGGCACCGGTCAGCCATGGTAGAGGTAGAGGGAGAGCTCCTAGTTCTAGTGGTCGTTCTAGTGGTCCTCAGCACCGTACTTATGCTTTGGCTGGAAGCCAAGATCTTGAGTCTTCCCCCGATGTTGTCCACGGTGTATATTATCGGTATTTTCTCATGATGTATGCTCCGATAGGATCCGGCTCCACATTGTCATATGTTACTCCATATATTGCTGGCCAATTTGGGGTCAAACCAGAGTCGATCAAACCTTTTGAGGTATCTACACCCATTGGTGAACCGGTAATAGCTTGTCGAGCATATAGAAATTGTGTAATTGTGATTTGTGACCATCGTACTATGATTGATTTACATGAGTTAAAAATGGTGGACTTTGATATTATCATGGGCATGGATTGGTTGGCTTCTTACTATGCCAATGTTTATTGTAGAATGAAAATGGTTCGTTTCCAGCTTCCGGAGAACCGCTTTAGAATGGAAGGGAAATACGGCATCTCCGAAGGGTAGGTTTATTTCCTATCTCAAGGCAAGAAAAATGATCGCCAAAGGTTGTATTTACCATCTAGTTCCGGTTCAAGATGTAGAAGATGAATTGCCAACTCTTCAGTCTGTCCCCGTGGTGAATAAGTTTCTGGATGTATTCCCGGAAGAGCTTCCAGGTCTCCCTTCAGAGCGAGAGATTGATTTCGCTATAGATGTGATACCGGATACCAAGCTCATATCTATTCCTCCTTATAGAATGGCTCCCTCAGAGTTGAAAGAATTGAAGGAGCAATTGAAGGACTTGCTTGAAAAAGGTTCTATTAGGCCTTGTTCTTCCCCGTGGGGAGCACCCGTGTTGTTTGTGCTAGAGAAAGATGGCTCCTTGCGAATGTGCATTGACTATCGGCAGCTAAATAAGGTGACAATCAAGAATAAATATCCTCTTCTGAGGATTGATGATTTTTTTGACCAATTACAGGGCGCCAAATGGTTCTCAAAGATAGATTTGAGATCCGGTATCATTAAGTGCCGCTTAGGGAGAAAGATATTCCTAAGACAAACCTTCGAACTCGATACGGCCATTTTGAGTTCCGGGTAATGTCATTCATGCTAACTAATGCACCGACAATATTTATGGATTTGATGAACAATGTGTTGTGCCCTTCTTAGATTTATTTGTGATTGTGTTCATTGATGATATCCTGATATATTCTAAATCCGAGGCAGAACATGCGGATCATTTGCGTACCATTCTTGGAGTTCTTCAAACTTGAGAGTTATTTGCCAAATTTTTCTAAGTGCGAATTTTGGTTGAACTCAGTGACATTTTTGGGGCATATTATTTCAGCCGATGGTATTCGGGTAAATACCCAAAAGATTGAAGCGGTGAAGACTTGGCCAAGGCCCACAACACCTATGGAGGTCCGTAGTTGTCACGACCCAAATGCCGCTAAGCCGTGCGGGCACCTACTATATTCCACCTCGGTAGGAGAACCCTTCCCTTAATCAGTTATACAATAATAATTACTAAATAAAGCGAAACTAATGAGGAGTCTAACATATATTACAAATACCTAGTGCGGAATTCCCAATTTCTAAATACCACCCAAGGAAAATGGTCAGAAATAGTACAAGAGCCACTGATCAACGTGTCTGAATAATACATGAGTCTCAAAACTAGAAATACTGTCTAAGGATCAATGTAAGACAAGTAGCAAAGAAGAGTCCCAGGGGTAAGGCACTGGCCCAATAAGCTCACCCTAGCAAACTCCGCATAGCCTCGAGATCAATGTCGAGGTGTGTTGGTACCGATTCTTGTACTCGCACTCAAAAAGAATACAGCAAGGTAGGGTCAGTACAAACACAAGTACTGGTAGATATCATAGCCCGACAACAATTGACTAACATATACACAGGAAGAAAACTGAAGAATATACATGCTCGCAATCTGATACAAGTAAACATACAATCCAATATATCAGTACAAATATAGAAGGACATTACAGAAATCCAAGGCATAAAA
Source organism: Lycium ferocissimum (assembly GCF_029784015.1). Lineage (NCBI taxonomy): Eukaryota > Viridiplantae > Streptophyta > Magnoliopsida > Solanales > Solanaceae > Lycium > Lycium ferocissimum. Next base: position 49,320 of record NW_026725857.1, read on the forward strand.
GGATGATATGAAGAATGAATACACAACGCAAGGCAATACAATACAATACAATGCAATGCAATGCCCGTACACACATTCTATGGCTGTGTATATCGTCGCCCAACAGCCATGACCCATGAGGGACTCGCGAAGTCCATAGACCACTCTCACGATCCCGGTAAGGACCTCGGGCCTTGTTTACTCTCATGATCCCGGTAAGAACCTCAGGCCTCATGTATTCTCAAGATCTCAGTATGGACCTCGGGCCTCGTGTACTCTCTTCCTTATCATCACTTCCAATCAAGTCACAACACAACCATATAAGGCTACAAGCCAACAAATTAGTCAACAATACCAACCTAGTCCATCCCAAAACCCGACAATGCTGTACATGCTTTCTCCGACGCATCTAACTATACATATGTTTCGCTAATCGAAGTCTAACCAAAAAGCTAAGCCATAACCTACCTCAATGCCGAGCGAATGCCACAAACAATCAAACCACCGCCTTTCATTTACGTAGAGTCTCCCGAACGATCAAAATCTATCAAATATGCGATCTACGTTAGAATACGAATCTAAGGACACCCATATTACTATACTTATATTCAAAACCCAAAAATACACACCGAAAAGTGACCACGGATCCACAAGGATAAAACTGAAATTTTCTAATAATAATTAAAATATATATATATATAGATAGATAGATATAGTTTCATTCATAACTTAAGGGTCATATATCCCGTAAATTAGCCAATTTTTTCC